>NC_090753.1:6316213-6318713 GCF_036898095.1 Palaemon carinicauda
CATATTTACACACTGAAATCGTGTTAGCTGCCAACCCTTGACCATGGAGGTGGATGAAGAAAGATAAGCAGAAGTCTGTTGAGATCTCCTGCGGATTCTTTGCCTTTACAAAGGCCACCCATTTTCTCCAAGAGGACTCATATTGCCTTCTAGTCGATTTGCACTTATATTCCTCTAGGAAGTCTATGCTGGCTTTCGAAATCCCGAAAAGCTTTCTCACCGCAAGGGCAAGAAAATCATGAGCTGCAGGGTCCGGGTTTTCTGTAATGAAGCGCAGACAGTCGACTTCTGGACTCGCTGGGTCAGAACTGGATGTGGTAGCGGCACAAACTTCAGCTGTAGTTCCAACGCCAAGGGGAACCACATGCTGTTCGGCCACTTGTGGGCCACTATTGCCGCTACCCCCTTGAAGGATCTCAGTTTGTTGAGGACCCTCAACAGAAGGTTGTGAGGGGGGAACAGATAAATCCTGGACCATCTGTTCCAGTCGAGGGACATCGCGTCCACTGCTTCCGCTAAGGGGTCCTTGTACGGGGACACGTACAGGGGCAACTTCTTGTTGTCTTTCGTCGCAAAGACGTCTATCTGCAGTTCTGGGACTTGATTCAGAATGAAGGAGAATGATCCTGCGTCTAAGGACCATTCCGACTCTATCGGTGTGAACCTGGATAGAGCGTCCGCTGTCACGTTGCGGACTCCTTGAAGGTGAACTGCCGACAGGTACCACTTCTTCTTTTCCGCCAATCGGAAAATGGCTAACATCACCTGGTTGAGAGGTGGTGACCTCGACCCTTGTCGATTCAAGCATCTCACAACCACCTCGCTGTCCATCACCAATCTTATGTGGATCGAGTGACGCAGGGAGACTTTCTTTAAGGTAAGGAGCACTGCCATAGCTTCTAGAAAGTTTATGTGAAAGGTCCTGAATAGCTTGGACCAAGTCCCCTGGACTTTTTTCCGATGAGAGTGACCTCCCCATCCCTCCTTTGAGGCGTCTGAATGAATCGTCATCGACGGGGGAGGTTGCTGAAGAAGAACAGACTTCTTTAGATGTCTGGCTTGGGACCAAGGCCTGAGAAGAGTACGTAGCCGAGGCGTCACTGATCTTCTCAGATCTCTTCGCTCGTTTGATGCATACCTTCTCCAAACTCCGGTTGCATCCTTTAGCTGTGCTCTTAGCACTGGGTCTGTCACCGAAGCAAACTGAGAGAGCCTAGTACCCTCTCCTGTTCGCGTCTTGATATCCTTTCGGAATCTAGAAGTCGCTTGACAGAGCCCGCTATCTCCTTCCTTTTCTTCGTCAGGATGGAGAAACAGTGTGACAAAAGGTCCCAGTGGATTCCCAGCCACTGGAACTTTTGGGATGGAGAAAGTCGAGACTTTTTTCTGTTGATCTTGAAGCCTAGGTGCTCTAGGAACTGGATCACCTGACTGGAAGCTTGCAAGCATTCCGGTCTCGGATGCTGCCCACACCAGCCAGTCGTCCAGTTAGGCTACTACCTGAATTCCCTTTAGGCGTAATTGTTTGAGAGCTGCGCTCGCAAGCTTCGTGAAAATCCTTGGGGCTATGTTTAGCCCGAATGGCATGGCTCTGAAGGCGTATAGTCTCCGTTGTAGCCTGAACCCTAGGTAGGGGGAGAGTCGACGGCTGATTGGGATGTGCCAATAGGCGTCTGACAAGTCTATAGAGACTGAGTATGCCCTCTTGGGCAGTAAGGTCCTTATGTGTTGGCAGTGTTAGCATTTTGAATTTGCAATTCACTATGAACCTGTTGAGTGGCGACAAGTCCAGAATGACTCTGAGCTTTTCCGAGTCTTTCTTGGGAACACAAAACAGCCCTCCCTTGGAATTTGATGGACTTCACCTTTCGGATCACCTTTTTCTCCAACAGTTCTTGAACGTACTCCTCCAGAACGGGGGTGGAGTGTTGGAAAAACCGAAGGCACGGGTGTGGAGTGCTGTACCAACTCCAGCCCAGTCCATTCTTGAGTAGGCTTTGGGCCCAGGGATCGAAGGTCCAACGATCCCAAAATTTCATCAGTCTCCCTCCTACCAGTATCATTTCACTTGGACTGCCGTCCTGAGGTCTTGCCTCCCTGACCACGACCACCTCTGAATCCCCTTCCCCTTGAGGGGCGCCTAGACGAGCCTCTGGCTGCTCCTCTAGGCTTTGCTCGAAAGGAAGAAGACTGTCCTTCGAACGTTGGGGTGAATGCCGTGGACTGACCTGACACAGCCTGGGGGTACCCACTGAAAAGTGGTCGGGGTTTGCGCCACCATCTGGGGCACTGGAGGCAATGGCAATTGCAGTTGCTGTTGCTGTCTAAAAGGATTGGCTGGCCGAGACGGTAGCCTAGTCCTCATATTCTTCCTCTTTGGTTGAGGACCCTCATCCGGGGAAGACTTTCTTTTGATAGCCAGGCCCCACTTCTGGAGAAGGTTTCTATTATCCACGGTGGCCTTATCAACAACTTCTTTGACCACATCGGTAGGGAAAAG
>NC_090753.1:6323713-6325573 GCF_036898095.1 Palaemon carinicauda
AATATCACTGGAAGTTTCTCGTTACTAATGTCACATTGCTAATTTTCAGTGCAGATTTTCTCTTATACTTCCATTTTTCGGATGAGGTTACTCATTGACGGGTAGTCAAAGCAGACTTTTACTCATCCATACTCTTCAATCGCAACTTCAAACCTCGCTTTCTACATCAGCGCACCCACCGAGGACTACACTAACCTACTTACATCGTGCCTAGAAGTCTTCCATCGAAAAATTCACCAAATGCCCATGGTTCCAGCCAAACATAGGATTTATCACTATTTCAAAACGATGGAGCACCCAGTGTTTGTCCTATTGGGGCATCTGGCAACTGATCGTTTGGCAGCCTGCAAACAAACGCTCGCAGAAATAGAAAAAAAAAAAATTGACCTTTGAAGGCCTCCAGCCCATGGACGTAATCCTTACACATCACCCTCAAGAAAGAGAGCTGCCTACTTCTATTTGGGGATTACAGGCGGTTTAACATACAGTTCAGACAGAACCAGATGACCACCCCTTCAAAACATTATTAACATGAGAAGTGAGGATTTTCTCAACACTCAGAATTCTGAAAGGTAATTTTCAGGTGACCATGAACCTCAAGACATCAACAATGTCAGCGTTAGCCCCTTTCTTTTTCGGTATATATACCTTTAATAACACCTGTTATGGCCTTCATAATGCTGGGGCCACTTTTCATCGTCTCATATATGGTATTACATGGGACATCCCATTCTCTGTATGAATGTGGATGACATACTTGCGTTCTCTTTCTCCAGAGAGGAACAGCTCCAGCTCCTATGCAGCATGCTCTGCAGCCTAAAATAGAACACCCTTGTAATATGGGACGATAAGCTAATATTTGATGCTAACGAAACATATTTTAGGGCACACAATGACTCCTGGATGACTCCACCCCCTCCCTTAACAGGTAGCAGTGATTCAGAAAAACTATACGCCCTCGTACGTCAGAGCATTGCAAAATTTCTTGGGCAAGATCAACTATTATTAGCGTTTCCTGGCAGCCAGTGTTACTACTCTTGCCAGCCCCCATCCCCCCCTCTTATATACTTCCCTCAAGGGCAAGCAAAAAGACCTGAAGTCGGGACCCTATAATAAGTGGTAATTCTGCAATACAAAAAATATGCAATTAGCAATTGTTAATCTCACTTTTATTTTACCACATAGCCCCCTCCTCTCCACCAATATCAGTGACGTCGTTATTGGACCAGTACTTGAGCAGGTGGTCAACGGCTTGCTCCACCCATTGTCCTTCTTCTGTAGAAAACTGTCCAAGGTGGAATCCGGCTACTCTACCTTCGACCCCAAATTGATGGTAGTGCACTTGGCTCTCAGTCACTTTCGCCACTACCTAGAAGGTACGCCCTTCATCATTTGTACAGACAACAAGCTTCTGGTACACACTTTAAGTTAACAGTCTGATGCCTGGTCTGCACGTCAATGACAACGCCTCTCTATTATGAATAAATGCAATTGCTACTCCAACATATTCCTAAGAAAATGAATCCTTATACCGTTGCCCTGACAAGAAACATTGGCCACCATTCACCTGTAATTGCATTACAAAGGTTTGACAGAAGTGCAAGTAAAAGATCCAGAGTACCAAATATATAGTAAATCCGGCACATTCCTCCATTCGGATTACATCACCTTGACGACTCCAACACCACTATTCTCCGCAACGTCACTATTGGTAGACCAAGATTTTGGATACCTGCTCCCATGCACTAAAAGGTGTTCAATTTTACTCATTGCCTTCCACATCTTTTTCAATCTTCTACTACGCAGATGAAGTTCATTTGGTGTAGCATTACTAAGGATATTAAGAATCATGTTCTCGCC
>NC_090753.1:6331073-6333573 GCF_036898095.1 Palaemon carinicauda
TCGGAGTTACTAGGAAGAAATGTACGAACGGTTGTCATTGTCCTAAAAAACGTTTGAATATGCCATCGCTTGTGATGGTGGCCTCTCCTGTTACTAATCTTTTACTTTTAAATGATCCAAGTGCGATCATTTGATTTTTTATAGAAATGGATTCTTGTCGTTCTCTCCAAGATACACTGTAGTCCGTCTAATGCTGCCGACACCTGCCTGGTAGATGCAAATGGATATGTGACCCCCACCAATAGGTTCGAGATCCTCATATCATAGTTTTAAAATGCCAAATATGAATGGATTTTCTCTGTCTCTTATGTCACATTGATATTACTCATATCAGAGTCAATGCAGAATTGTACTTGAGGACACCTTATGAACCTTGCCCCTCCGACCTTGCTCTCCCACACCAACACACCCACGGATACCTAGGCCTAACTCTTCTTGTCGTATTCGGAAGTCTTCTGACCATAACCTCACCAAACACCCACAGTTAAAACCAGACATATTTATCACCATATCAAGACGACGGGGCCTCCAATGATGACCAGATTCATGTAAAGGGCACCAGACCTTTTGGCAACCGCCAAAAAAATGTTCGATGAAATCGAAGAAAGGGCCCTTTACCAAAAGGCCGCTATCACATGGTCATTCCCCGTGCCATCATCCTGGAGAGAGCTAGCTTCCTGCATTAGTTTGGGAATTACAAGTGTTGGAACATGCAGACAAAAACAGAACACTACCCCCCTTTCAAAAATCACCTATATGACCTCCTACTTGCAGAAAGCGAAGGTATTATCCATGTTTAAAAACACAGAAGACATGCCCAAGACTGCCATTACCATCCTATTCCGCATTTACACCTTGAATAACTCCTGTTTTGGCCTTCGTGATTCAGGGCCACTTTACAATGCCTTATGAAGGGCATCATAAAGGACCTCTTTTTTTGTGTATTTCACGCGGATGACGTACTTGTGTTCTCTTTTTCTGAAGGAGGACCACTTCTGTCACCTATGCATCGTGCTTGTCGGCCTACATCAGAATGGCATTGTAATCTGGTGCAATAAGTGTACCATAGACACCTTCAATATCTCCTTTTTTGGCTTTCTTAATACTGAGCCACTTAACACCTTATGGATGGCCTCTTAAGAGACCTTTTCTGTGTATGTTATGTGGATGACATACTTCTGTTCTCTTTTCCTAAAGAGGAATACCTCCGTCACCTATGTATCTTGCTCGTCTGCCTAGAGCGGAACGACCTTGTAATCTGGTATGACTAGTGTACCTTTGACATCTTCAATATCTCCTGTTTTGGTCTTCGTATGCTGGGCTGCTTTACAATGCCTTATAGATAGCATCTCGAGGGACCTCTTCTTCTGTGTATGTTACATGGATGACATCCTTCTTTTCTCTTTTTCCAAAGAGAAACAACTCCAACACCTACACATTGTGCTCGTCCACCTAAAACAGAACGGTCTTATAATCTGTTACGACAAGTGTACCTTTGACACCAAAAAAGTATCATTCATAGGGCACTGCATCATTCCTGAAGGAGTCCACTCTCTCACTGAGAAGGTAGCAGCTTTACAAAACTTCCCAATACCCTAGACCGTTAAAACACGGCAAATTCTTCTTGGACATTATCAAACTATTATCACCGTTTCGTGCCTGTCATCGCCATCACTCTTGCACCCATTTATTCCTCCCTCAAAAACAAGACAAAAGACCTGAAGTGGGGCCCCTCCAAGAAGTGGCCTTCTGCAACGCAAATAATGCCTTACCAAACACTGCTGCTCTCACTTTTTCCTTGCCATATGCCCCTCTCCTTTTCTCCACCAATGTCAACAACGTTGGTATTAGTGCAGTAGGCCTACTCAAGAAGGTGATCAATGGCTCGTAACCCCCCCCCCCAAAAAAAAAAAAACTATTGGCTTTCTTAGGTAGAAAATTGCCCAAGGAGGAATCCAGTTAGTCTTCCATCAACCACGAATTGCTGCCGGTGCACTTGACAGTTCCTCACTTTGGCCACTTCTTAGAAGATACTACCTTTATCATTTGCATGGAACACAAGTTTTTCATGCACTTGTTCACATCGACAGTCCAACGCCTGGTCCACCCATCAAAGCCGACCTTTGTCTGCAGTGGCTGATTACAATTGAACCCTTCAACACACTCCGGGAAAATGAATCCCTTTGCCGATGACCTGTCAAGAATCACATTACCCGCCATTCACCTGGGATTAGATTACAATGCCTTAGCAGAAATCTTAAGAAAAGATCCAGCAGTCCAACCATGCACAACATCCTGCACATCCCTTCATTTGGAAGACGTCACTTCCACTAATAATAATAATAATAATAATAATAATAATAATAATAATAATAATAATAATAATAATAATAATAATTCAGGTGTGTCTTAAATACTAGGTAATAAATAAATGAAGCCCTTCTGTCCCAGAAAATGGTTCATTTCAGAGAGAGAGAGAGAGAGAGAGAGGAGAGAGAGA
>NC_090753.1:6352152-6364652 GCF_036898095.1 Palaemon carinicauda
AAGCAGCAGACATGAAAATTTAATAAATGAAACTTCTCATTAATATACAAATAATAAATACGAGCCCATGCACTGGCTCTTCCAACATCCACAAACAATCCCTGATCCTCGAGGACGTCCATCGAACACTGCGGGAACTACCACGACTGTGTCGATACAACAGCCACTTTGCTGCCACCGAAGAACAACGCTTCCATACCATCTCGACCTTGAGGACCAGGTTGAGGATAAGTCACCACCAACTAGGAGACACTCCAAAGCTGGGCTCGCTGCTCCTTCTCGACTGCATTAAGAGAAACGGTCCCTCTGGCTTCCCAAACCTGACTGACTAAAATCAATCACAACGTGACAAAAGTAAACAAGGCACCTGCCTTGACCAAGAAAAAGAGGGCAGTTAAAAATAGAAAAATTGAAACTAGGTTGTTTGACAGTCAAAAAACCTAACACCTCCACACAAAAAAAAAAAAAAGTTCAAAATTTTTTTTTTTTTCAGATCACACTCTCACCCACCCCCAAAGAAGTCACAGAACCATCAGCCAAAACAGGCCCAATCCTGGCAAGGTCGCCAATGTTATGAACCGCCTTAATGGTTCAACAGGTCCTTTAAAAAAAAAAAACTAAAAGAATTGGGGCTGGAATGAACCGATGGACTGCAACAACCAAAGGGCTGGGTAAAACAGAAAATACTCAAGTACCTTAACCTAATTTATTTTACAAAAAAAATATACAATAATTACAAGTATATACAATAATTACAATGAGTACAGGTATTGGGAAGCACAGAGACAAAAGATCGTTACCACAAAATCAGCTAAACTTTAAAATCACCAAATATAGTTTACTTGAAGTTAACGTACATGATAAACAATTATCAAAATTAATAAACAACAACAAACACAGTAAGCAGCAGACATGAAAATTTAATAAATGAAACTTCTCATTAATATACAAATAATAAATACGAGCCCATGCACTGGCTCTTCCAACATCCACAAACAATCCCTGATCCTCGAGGACATCCATCGAACACTGCGGGAACTACCACGACAGTGTCGATACAACAGCCACTTTGCTGCTACCGAAAAACAACGCTTCCAAACCATCTCGACCTCGAGGACCAGGTTGAGGACAAGTCACCACCAACTAGGAGACACTCCAAAGCTGGGCCCGCTGCTCCTTCGCGACTGCATTAAGAGAAACGGTCCCTCTGGCTTCCAAAACCTGACTGCCTAAAATCAATCACAACGTGACAAAAGTAAACAAGGCACCTGCCTTGACCAAGAAAAAGAGGGCAGTTAAAAATAGAAAAATTGAAACTAGGTTGTTTGACAGTCAAAGAACCTAACACCTCCACACTCAAAAAAAAAAAAAAAAAAAAAGTTCAATAATTTTTTTTTTTTTCAGATCACACTCTCACCCACCCCCAAAGAAGTCACAGAACCATCAGCCAAAACAGGCCCAATCCTGGCAAGGTCGCCAATGTTATGAACCGCCTTAATGGTTCTACAGGTCCTTTAAAAAAAAAAAAAAAAAGAATTGGGGATGGAATGAACCGATGGACTGCAACAACCAAAGGGCTGGGTAAAACAGAAAATACTCAAGTACCTTAACCTAATTTATTTTACAAAAAAAATATACAATAATTACAAGTATATACAATAATTACAATGAGTACAGGTATTAGGAAGCACAGAGACAAAAGATCGTTACCACAAAATCAGCTAAACTTTAAAATCACCAAATATAGTTTACTTGAAGTTAACGTACATGATAAACAATTATCAAAATTAATAAACAACAACAAACACAGTAAGCAGCAGACATGAAAATTTAATAAATGAAACTTCTCATTAATATACAAATAATAAATACGAGCCCATGCACTGGCTCTTCCAACATCCACAAACAATCCCTGATCCTCGAGGACGTCCATCGAACACTGCGGGAACTACCACGACAGTGTCGATACAACAGCCACTTTGCTGCCACCGAAGAACAACGCTTCCAAACCATCTCGACCTCGAGGACCAGGTTGAGGACAAGTCACCACCAACTAGGAGACACTCCAAAGCTGGGCCCGCTGCTCCTTCTCGACTGCATTAAGAGAAACGGTCCCTCTGGCTTCCCAAACCTGACTGCCTAAAATCAATCACAACGTGACAAAAGTAAACAAGGCACCTGCCTTGACCAAGAAAAAGAGGGCAGTTAAAAAAAGAAAAATTGAAACTAGGTTGTTTGACAGTCAAAGAACCTAACACCTCCACACTCAAAAAAAAAAAAAAAAGTTCAAAAAATTTTTTTTTTTCAGATCACACTCTCACCCACCCCCAAAGAAGTCACAGAACCATCAGCCAAAACAGGCCCAATCCTGGCAAGGTCGCCAATGTTATGAACCGCCTTAATGGTTCAACAGGTCCTTTAAAAAAAAAATTAAAAGAATTGGGGATGGAATGAACCGATGGACTGCAACAACCAAAGGGCTGGGTAAAACAGAAAATACTCAAGTACCTTAACCTAATTTATTTTACAAAAAAAATATACAATAATTACAAGTATATACAATAATTACAATGAGTACAGGTATTGGGAAGCACAGAGACAAAAGATCGTTACCACAAAATCAGCTAAACTTTAAAATCACCAAATATAGTTTACTTGAAGTTAACGTACATGATAAACAATTATCAAAATTAATAAACAACAACAAACACAGTAAGCAGCAGACATGAAAATTTAATAAATGAAACTTCTCATTAATATACAAATAATAAATACGAGCCCATGCACTGGCTCTTCCAACATCCACAAACAATCCCTAATCCTCGAGGACGTCCATCGAACACTGCGGGAACTACCACGACAGTGTCGATACAACAACTACTTTGCTGCCACCGAAGAACAACGCTTCCAAACCATCTCGACCTCGAGGACCAGGTTGAGGACAAGTCACCACCAACTAGGAGACACTCCAAAGCTGGGCCCGCTGCTCCTTCTCGACTGCATTAAGAGAAACGGTCCCTCTGGCTTCCCAAACCTGACTGCCTAAAATCAATCACAACGTGACAAAAGTAAACAAGGCACCGGCCTTGACCAAGAAAAAGAGGGCAGTTAAAAATAGAAAAATTGAAACTAGGTTGTTTGACAGTCAAACAACCTAACATATATATATTTACATAAGTCTATATATGAGTATAAATATATAGATATACATACATGCATATATATATATATATATATATATATATATATATATATATATATATATATATATATATATATATATATATATATATATATATATATATATATATATATATATATATATATACATATATATATATATGTATATATATATATATATATATATATATATATATATATATATATATATATATATATATATATATATATATATATATATATATATATATGTATATACATATATATATATATATATATATATATATATATATATATATATATATATAATATATATATATATATATATATACTATATATATATATATATATATATATATATATATATATATACATATATATATATATATATATATATATATATATATATATATATATATATATATATATATATGTATATATATACTATATATGTATATATATATATATATATATATATATATATATATATATATATATATATATATATATATATATATATATATATAATATATATATATATATATATATATATGTATATATAAATGTGTGTGTGTGTATTTACGCTCGAAAAAATTTATCATTACTAAATGTGCATGACATATTGAGAAAACTTGGATTCACATACGAGTTAAACAGGGAGATTCCATCTCTCCTAAATTATTCACGGCGTACCCAGAAGTTTTGAAAAATTCACGTTTGGGAAATGTAGAAATTAACATTAATGGCGAATAATCTGACAGTATAACATTTGCAGAATATGTAATTCTGAACAGTAAATCATGGGAGAAATGGCAAATGTTATAGATCATAAGAATAGAGAAAGCAAGAATGTAGGATTAAAATTGAGTCTGAATAATACTGTGATAATGTTCATTTGAAATACATAGACATTATGAACGATCTTCTAGAGATGGTTAATGACTATAGATACTTAGGGCAGACAGTAACACTTTCCCCAAGATAGAAGACTGAAATGAAAAGAAGGATAAGTCTAGATGGAGAGCTTTGTGGTAATTACAGTAAACTGAGATCATGAAATGGAAAATGCCACTTTCTCTTAATAGAAAAATATTTAATCAAATTGTCCTACCAATGTTAACTTACGAATTAGAAAATACAAATCTCAGGAAAGATTTAGAACCTAACTTAGTTACAACTCAAAGTGCAATGAAAAAAATGATCGGGGGAATAGCACTAAAATACAGATAAATAACAACATAGATATGAGAGCAGACTAAAATAGAGGATTATCTAGTAACATGTATGTGCAAGAAATGTTTAAGGACATGGGCAGGACATATACTAGATAACTCCATCAAGATTACGATAGAAGCAGGGGAAAGAAGAGAAACGAGCAATTGACGAGCTATGGAAATTTGTAGCTATAGACTGGCATAAAAACACTAAAAACAGTTACTTGTGGAACTACATGCCTAAGGTTTCTGTCCTCCAGTAAAATGATGAAGATATATATATATATATATATATATATATATATATATATATATATATATATATATATATATATATATATATATATATATATATATATATATATATATATATATATATATATATATATATATATATATATATATATATATATATATAATCATAAACATCTCCTCTCACGCTTATTGACGCAAAAGTGACAACACATTCACTTGGAGTACTCCGCTGTTCACTGGAAATTCATTTGACAAGACTCCATAAACGTTAAATTGGAACGTACAATGCTCATGAAGAGACTTTACACACACACACACACACACACACACACACATACACACGCACACACCCATTCACACGCACATACACACACACACACACACACACACACACACACACACACACACACACACACACACACACATATATATATATATATATATATATATATATATATATATATATATATATATATATATATATATATATATATATATATGTGTGTGTGTGTGTGTGTGTGTGTGTGTGTGTGTGTGTCCATAAATTTGTATCAACTACTTTCCTTCATTACCCCTTTTTATTATTATTATTATTATTATTATTATTATTATTATTATTACTTACTAAGCTACAACCCTAGTTGGAAAAGCAGTATGCTATAAGCCCAGGGGCTCCAACAGGGAAAATAGCTCAGTGCGGAAAGGAAAAAAGGAAAAAAAAATATTCTAAGAAGAGTAACAACAATAAATATCTCCTACATAAACTATAAAAACTTTAACAAAACAAGAGGAAGAGAAATAAGATAGGAGAGTGCGCTCGAGTGTACCCTCAAGCAAGAGAACTCTAACCCAAGACAGTGAAAGGCCATGGTACAGAGGCTATGGCACTACCCAAGACTAGAGAACAGTGGTTTGATTTTGGAGTGTCCTTCTCCTAGAAGAGCTGCTTACCATAGCTAAAGAGTCTCTTCTACCCTTACCAAGAGGAAAGTGGTATTGAACAATTACAGTGCAGTAACCCCTTGGGTGATGAAGAATTGTTTGGTAATCTGTGTTGTCAGGTGTATGAGGATAGAGGAGAATATGTAAAGAATATGCCAGACTATTCAGTGTGTAGGTAGGCAAAGGGAAAATGAACCGTAACCAGAGAGGAGGATCCAATGTATTACTGTCTGGCCAGTCAAAAGACCCCATAACTCTCTAGCGGTAGTATCTCAACGGGTGGCTGGTGCCCTGGCCAACCTACTACCTACTACCGTCACTATATGTCATAAACTTTCCCGTTTACGAAAAATTTACACTATCAAAGGTTCTTCAAAATCAGGTACCGGAAGAAATACTAACAATAATCAATATATGTTGAACATCAAAAAAAGAATATCACATCAGAACCATCATGAAGACTGGTGATGACTGTTTATCACTGGATTTCAACCTTCGTCTTTTGCCATGATAATGGCTATACTATATCTAATTGGTTAAGAATTGTTTACTCTCTCTCTCTCTCTCTCTCTCTCTCTCTCTCTCTCTCTCTCTCTCTCTCTCTCTCTCTCTCTCTCTCTCTGTATACGTCTGTGTTGTCAGAAACCCGGATTTATATACCCATAAAAAAATTTTATCATTAAATTCATTACACTATATTCCGTTTAACTGCGTATAGTTTGCAGGAGTTCTTACCATAATAACTAATGCAATATATTAGAAATGTATTTCATATACTGCCATAATTATGTTCATATGATTGATAGTTTACGTACAAGAAAGTAAACACACTCTACATGAAGCATCATCGAACTCAGCAGATAAAGAAAAATAGATACATATTTTGATATCCTTTGTTGCTCTTGAAGAAAGAAGTAGATGCTTCATCTTGAGTTCTTGTAAGAAAAGTTTGTCCTGAAATAACCAACTGCTTGTAAGTATTGTGTACGAATACTTTAATGTTAATATTCCTGAATAATCTCTCTCTCTCCCTCTCTCTCTCTCTCTCTCTCTCTCTCTCTCTCTCTCTTTACACTAACTTATCATATGCCAAATAATTCTTACTATAGTTATGTATAAATTTTTGTAGTACAGTATATATAGTTGATTTTTTTTATTTGGTTTTACAGAAAGATTGTATCTTAAAAATATATCTAAAGACTCAAATATCGTTCATCAATAGTGTACCAACCATCATGTACCAACCGTGTGTCACACAATTGTACATAATTCCTATTGTATATATTATGCTTGTATCTGCGCTCTTCCCTCGCACTAAAAAGAACCTGAATGATCAGGTCTCCGGTTTTGCTCTGAACTTTGTCTGTCCCTCGAACATGCCATGTCCTGTTGCCTTGCCGTTTTGTATATAAAGAAGTGTTCCTTAATGTATAACTCAGTCGTTTCCAACCTGCCTTTGAGTTCACATCCTCTCTCAGCCCGTCACATTGGTGTCCTCACACCCTTACTCGGCACCGTCACATTGGTGACCCCGGAGTGACTCGCTCCTCCCGCCTCCCCCACCCTCCACCTCTCACCGTTACTATGACGCTGTCAACGCATACCTTCTACAGCAGTACTCGCCGTCGCCAGCCGCCCGTATAGCAACGCCTTTTCAGCTCTCTCAACAACCGTTGGGAGACCAAAGGGCTTCGCTCACCCTCGGGAAAATGACCAGTATCACTCGCCTGCAACCTGCCGCAGACAGCTCTCCTCGTGAGGTGAACCTGCTTTGTGCCCCTATGGACAGCCACTTCATGACCTTCAAAACCTCCATCAACGCCTCCACTCGTGACGAAGAGGACACCTATTCAACTTCAACCGAAGCTGACTTGAATGCCGTAGGACATACACGCCTATGAACGCCGTAGGCCTGTGAATGCCGTAGGACACGTCTATGAATGCCGTAGGACACACACGCCTATGAATGCCGTAGGACACGCCTATGAATGCCGTAGGACACACACGCCTATGAATGCCATAGGACACACTCGCCTACCCCATAACGAGCCGGAGCGGCAACAGCCACCCATCATCCACCACTCGCTCGCACCCCAACCAACGACTTCTACAGCCACTCACTGTCGCTAATCGGTGCAGTTTTTACCACTACCTCTCCAGATTCAGGGCACCTATTTAACATGTTCAGTATGTCACTTTTAGAGGGGGAGCCATGTACCAACCGTGTGTCACACAACTGTACATAATTCCTATTGTATATATTATGCTTGTATCTGTGCTCTTTCCTCGCACTAAAAAGAACCTGAATGATCATGTCTCCGGTTTTGCTCTGAACTTTGTCTGTCCCTCGAACATGCCATGTCCTGTTGCCTTGCCGTTTTGTATATAAAGAAGAGTGTTCCTTAATATATAACTCAGTCGTTTCCAACCTGCCTTTGAGTTCACATCCTCTCTCAGCCCGTCACATTGGTGTCCTCACACCCTTACTCGGCACCGTCACATTGGTGACCCCGGAGTGACTCGCTCCTCCCGCCTCCCCCACCCTCCACCTCTCACCGTTACTATGACGCTGTCAACGCATACCTTCTGCAGCAGTACTCGCCGTCGCCAGCCGCCCGTATAGCAACGCCTTTTCAGCTCTCTCAACAACCGTTGGGAGACCAAAGGGCTTCGCTCACCCTCGGGAAAATGACCAGTATCACTCGCCTGCAACCTGCCGCAGACAGCTCTCCTCGTGAGGTGAACCTGCTTCGTGCCCCTATGGACAGCCACTTCATGACCTTCAAAACCTCCATCAACGCCTCCACTCATGACGAAGAGGACACCTATTCAACTTCAACCGAAGCTGACTTGAATGCCGTAGGACATACACGCCTATGAACGCCGTAGGCCTATGAATACCGTAGGACACGCCTATAAATGCCGTAGGACACACACGCCCATGAATGCCGTAGGACACACCTATGAATGCCGTAGGACACACACGCCTATGAATGCCGTAGGACACACTCGCCTATGAATGCCGTAGGACACGCCTATGAATGCCATAGGACACACACGCCTATGAATGCCGTAGGACACACTCGCCTACCCCATGACGAGCCGGAGCGGCAACAGCCACCCATCATCCACCACTCGCTCGCACCCCAACCAACGACTTCTACAGCCACTCACTGTCGCTAATCGGCGCAGTTTTTACCACTACCTCTCCAGATTCAGGGCACCTATTTAACATGTTCAGTATGTCACTTTTAGAGGGGGAGCCATGTACCAACCGTGTGTCACACAACTGTACATAATTCCTATTGTATATATTATGCTTGTATCTGCGCTCTTCCCTCGCACTAAAAAGAACCTGAATGATCATGTCTCCGGTTTTGCTCTGAACTTTGTCTGTCCCTCGAACATGCCATGTCCTGTTGCCTTGCCGTTTTGTATATAAAGAAGAGTGTTCCTTAATATATAACTCAGTCGTTTCCAACCTGCCTTTGAGTTCACATCCTCTCTCAGCCCGTCACATTGGTGTCCTCACACCCTTACTCGGCACCGTCACATTGGTGACCCCGGAGTGACTCGCTCCTCCCGCCTCCCCCACCCTCCACCTCTCACCGTTACTATGACGCTGTCAACGCATACCTTCTGCAGCAGTACTCGCCGTCGCCAGCCGCCCGTATAGCAACGCCTTTTCAGCTCTCTCAACAACCGTTGGGAGACCAAAGGGCTTCGCTCACCCTCGGGAAAATGACCAGTATCACTCGCCTGCAACCTGCCGCAGACAGCTCTCCTCGTGAGGTGAACCTGCTTCGTGCCCCTATGGACAGCCACTTCATGACCTTCAAAACCTCCATCAACGCCTCCACTCGTGACGAAGAGGACACCTATTCAACTTCAACCGAAGCTGACTTGAATGCCGTAGGACATACACGCCTATGAACGCCGTAGGCCTATGAATACCGTAGGACACGCCTATGAATGCCGTAGGACACACACGCCCATGAATGCCGTAGGACACGCCTATGAATGCCGTAGGACACACACGCCTATGAATGCCGTAGGACACACTCGCCTATGAATGCCGTAGGACACGCCTATGAATGCCATAGGACACACACGCCTATGAATGCCGTAGGACACACTCGCCTACCCCATGACGAGCCGGAGCGGCAACAGCCACCCATCATCCACCACTCGCTCGCACCCCAACCAACGACTTCTACAGCCACTCACTGTCGCTAATCGGCGCAGTTTTTACCACTACCTCTCCAGATTCAGGGCACCTATTTAACATGTTCAGTATGTCACTTTTAGAGGGGGAGCCATGTACCAACCGTGTGTCACACAACTGTACATAATTCCTATTGTATATATTATGCTTGTATCTGCGCTCTTCCCTCGCACTAAAAAGAACCTGAATGATCATGTCTCCGGTTTTGCTCTGAACTTTGTCTGTCCCTCGAACATGCCATGTCCTGTTGCCTTGCCGTTTTGTATATAAAGAAGAGTGTTCCTTAATATATAACTCAGTCGTTTCCAATCTGCCTTTGATTTCACAACTCCTCTCTCGGCGTCGTCACAATAGCATACCTAAAAGTAGTGTCACTGCACTGTATAAAAATTACCTAGATATTAAATAAAATTATAGGCCTAATCATGAGATATCCTAGATAATGATTAAAAACGTAGTTCTTGAAATTCCTAGATGATAAAGACAAGGCCAGACCTGAAATTTTCCGAATGAAAAACACATTTGCTGTGCTCATTATCTAGATAATAAGCACACATGAGCCATGGAATTTCCTAGATGATAAACACACATGCAGTTCCAGAATTTTTTGGATTATAAACACATACAATACCAAAATATCCCACAGTTTCAATACACATGTATGTCCAAAATTTCATAGAAAGTATTACTAAGGCAATACCAGAGATTAATACAGCTTAAAAACACAGGCATTCCCAGATTTTCATGTATAATAGGCACACCAGCAGTCCCAGAATTTCTTACATAATAAATACCCATGCTTTCCAAGATAATACCTTGGTAATAAAATTCCCTGCAGTCCCGGAATTCCTCAGTTAATATATATATATATATATATATATATATATATATATATATATATATATATATATATATATATATATATATATATATATATATATATATATACAGGCCTTCCCAGAATTATCTAGGTAATAAATAAACATGTAGTCCAGGAATTTGATATATAATAAACAAACATGCAACCCTTGAATTTACTAGATAATGAATAAACATGCAGTCGTTGAATTTACTAGATAATAAACAAACATACAGTCCCGGAATTTCCTATAAAATAAACTGTTATACAGCCACTTAACTTATTTTTGTTAATAAATACTTATGCATTCCAAGAATTATCTATACAGGTAATAAACAAACATGCAGTCATTGAATTTAGTAGATAATAAACAAACATACCGTCCCAAAATTTCTTAGATAATAATCTCATACTCCCAGAATTTCCCATACAATAAATATGGATGCATTCCCAGGATCACCTATATAGATAATAAACAAACATGCAATCCTGGGGTATCCTAGATAATAAAAATACACTTATTCCGTGAATTTAACAGACAATAAACTCCTACAAAGCCCCAGAATTTCTTATATAATAAATACATATGCATTCCCAGAATTACCTATATACTCTAGATAATAAACAAACATGTAGTCCTAAAATTTACTAGATAATAAACAAACACACCGTCCAAGAATTTCCTAGATAATAAGCTCATATACAGTCCAAGAATTTCCTATACAATAAATACATATGCATTCCCAGAATTACCTATATAGATAATAGACAATCATTCAGTCCAGTGTTTTGCTACATAATAAATTTCCTAGATAATAAAGTGACATACATTCAAATACTAGATAATAAACAAACATACAGTCCCAGAATTTCCCAGAAAATAAACACACATTCAGTCCAAACATTTCCAGGATAATAGATACACATGTATTCTCAGAATTACCTAGATAATAAACAAGTATGCAGTCATGGGATTTTCAAGATTATAAACACATATGTAGTCCCAGAATTCCCAGAATTTCCAAGTTTATAAATACACGTGCATTCCCAGAATTTATTTGATAATAAACAAACATGCAGTCCATATTTTCCCAGATAATTAATGAATATGCAATCTCAGAATTACCAAGATATTAAACAAATAAGCACACTCAGATTTTCTTAGATAATAAACACATGCATTCCCTGAATTCATATATATTATAAACACATGGAGTCTTGGAGTTCCCTGGATGATAAATGCGGATAGTCTAAAAAATTCCAGATAATAAATATACATGCATTTTCAGTATTTCCTAGATAACAAACAATTGCGGTCCTATAATTTCGAAGAAAATAAACAGATATACATTCCCAGAATTTCCTAGGTAACAAATATACATAAAGTCACGAATTTCTTAGATAGTAAACACATATGAAGTCACTAAATTCAGTAACTGATAAATACCCATATATTCTCGGAATTATTCAAAATATGAACAAACATATATGTACAATCAACATTTTAACCTCGCAGCAAAGCCACTCGCATTTGCAGCAAACCAAATCTAGAAAATACCGATTAAAAAGTCATCTGAAACATTCCTCAGAGTTAATTACCATTTTTTGCAAACATGTGTCCTATTGGGAGTGTATCTTCCTTGCGATCGCAGGTCTGGGATTTTAGTCCTTCTCAAACTCGATAGTTTCTTTAGTGTCTGCAACCTTACCATCTTTGTGAGCTACGGATGGTGGGCTTGGGAGAGGCTATATGCCTACTGGCCGAGTCTTCAGCAGCCAATATCAGGCCCTCAACGGTGAAGGCTAGAATCTCTAGGGCATTGTC
>NC_090753.1:6369652-6379652 GCF_036898095.1 Palaemon carinicauda
ACTAACAAAGGAATTCCCAGTGAACAGTCGAGTATTATAAGGGAATGTTTTATTGATCCTACTCATGGATTTTATAAAGTGCAGAACAGTTGGAGATGGCAGATTGGAGAGATCAGACTGGAATGGTAACTGGAAATTAACTGACCTAGAGTATGCTGATAATGCTGCCTTTATTAGCAGAATACCACAGGACTTGCGAAGCTGGGTTATCAGAATGCGTGAAATATCAAATAAGGTTGGCCTTAAGATAAATAGAAGAGACAGATATGATGAGAACGGAATATGTAATGGAAGATGAGATATTACTGGAAGGAGAAAGGAATAATTATGAGAAATTAACCAAATTCTATAAAATATGATCTCTAATACAGGATCTACAGAACTTGAGTTTAATGATTCTAGGATGAGTAAAATTTAGAAATCAAATCTCCTGAAATTTCATATAAAAATCAGGCTATATATCAGTTTAGTGAGATGGATGTTACTGTATGGAAATGAGTTGTGGTATAACAGTATAAAATATCCAACATATTTTCTATACTTGAGAATAATGGCAGGGCACGATTAGAAAGGAAACTATAAGAGACCTTACTTGAGTGTCGTATGTGGATGATATTATAGTGAGGGCTAGATAGAGATGGTCTTGGCATGTTTTTTACACTTCTTAAATGAGATTACTTCACCAAATTTCAATTGGTCCCCACAAGGCACTAACAAAGTTGGGAGAACCAGGCCTACATGGCGGCGAAGTATGAAATATGAAGTAGGAGATGATGAAAGGAGAAGTATTGATTTAAATACTCAAGATCGAGAAATCTAACCGAGGACCTTTTTGTCAATTCGGGTGGGAGATGATGATGATGATGATGATAATGATAATGATATATATATATATATATATATATATATATATATATATATATATATATATATATATATATATATATATATATATATATATATATATATATATATATATATATATATATATATATATATATATGCTGAGTGTTTATTATCATCATCAGGTGTTGCTAGTTCCCTATACAACAAAGTCCTCAGGCAAGTCCTCCAATTCGCATCTGTTTATCCTCTCTTCAAGCAAGTCTATACCCATCAATTTTTTTAGCTTGTCAATACATCTTTTCTTCTTTCTTCTGTTTTTGTAGCAATATATAGGAACCCATTGTGTAATTCTTAATGTCCATTTAATGTTAGTCGGGTCGCTTTCTTTTTCTTACAGGTTATGAGAATATCCTCTACTTTAGTTTGCTTTGGTATCCATTTTGCTTTTTATCTATCTCACATTGTTATTGTTATCATTATTCTTTCCATAACTCTTTGAACTGTTACTAAGTTCCTGATGCATGATACTGTTACGACCATTTGATTAAATACTTGAATTTTTAGAGACATTGACATATTATATTTTATAGCCCTATTTAGTTCACCTAAATTTCTCCATCAATGCTTATCCTTCTTTTGATTTTTATCTCACGTCTTGGAGAAACCCTTACAATATCAGGATGTCTATTCATAATGCTCATTTGTTGTCTCTCTTTGTTCTAGTCGAACAAAATCATCTTTTTAGTCTTATTCATTTTCAGTCTTACATGTCTGCTTTTTCTATTGATTTTTTTCTTTTCTTTTTTTGTAAATCTCGACAACTATTCACTAAGCATAACAATGATCTGTAAATCTTTAGTTATTAAGGTATACTCCATTACTAATTTCTCCAATTTCTCTATTTAATTAACTGAAAAGTTTTAGGTACCTAATTTCTCAATCCAAATTTTTTCATGATCTTTAATTAAATTGAGGATTCCTGTAATTACAGTATTGATATTTTCAGGTATCTTAAGTGGGGACAGAGAGAGAGAGAGAGAGAGAGAGAGAGAGAGAGAGAGAGAGAGAGAGAGAGAGAGAGAGAGAGAGAGAGAGATAAAAAAGAAAGAAAAAAGCTCCCAATCAGAAGGAAATATGATATATGATATATATATATTTTTTTTTTTGGTCTCCAAGAGACGCAGCTGTTCCTAGGCGGATGTCCTATTTCGAAAAAGCAGTTTCTTTCTTCCATCTAGTTCAGAGGAATATAACAGATGCTAACAACGAAGGAATCATGATTCTTTTCTATGTTCTATCAATAATAATATTTTTTTTCTTTAATATATTTTATATGGAATAGAATATTTGGAGGTAAACAATTTTATTCATTATATTTTATGCTAGGTCATAAGAGAAAATCATTGTTCGACAGAAATTAGTACCCTAGTATGCATTAGCTGGATATCGATAATAATTTGTAGTCTCTCTCTCTCTCTCTCTCTCTCTCTCTCTCTCTCTCTCTCTCTCTCTCTCTCTCTCTCTCTCTGTATATATATATATATATATATATATATATATATATATATATATATATATATATATATATATATATATATATATATATATATGCCCCCTGTGGCTGCGGGGGCATAAAAAAATTAGAATAGCGCCAACGTTATCCCTGCGTGTCGTAAGAGGCGACTAAAAGGGACGGGACGAGGGGGCTGGGAACCCCCTCTTCTGTATCTACATCCTGTGAGGCCGCAACAAGGAGATGGAGCTGGGGGGAGAGTGACTGCTCCCCGCACTCTTAAGCTCTGGGTGATAGGAGGATAGATGTGAGAGAGGCAAAAGAGCGCGCTAGAAATAGGAATGAATGGCGAGCGATTGTGACGCAGTTCCGGTAGGCCTTGCTGCTGCCTCCGATGCCTTAGATGACCGTGGAGGTAGCAGCAGTAGGGGATTCAGCATTATGAAGCTTCATCTGTGGTGGATAATGTGGGAGGTTGGGCTGTGGCACCCTAGCAGTACCAGCTGAACTCAGTTGAGTCCCTTGTTAGGCTGGAGGAACGTAGATAGTAGAGGTCCCCTTTTTGTTTTTGTTTCATTTGTTGATGTCGGCTACCCCCCAAAATTGGGGGAAGTGCCTTGGTATATATATATATATATATATATATATATATATATATATATATATATATATATATATATATATATATATATATATATATATATATATATATATATATATATTCGTTTGTGTATGAAATAAATATTTACGACAAGGATTTCAGCATGATTTGGTAAGTATAGAATAACCATGACTTGCCTATTCAAAGTCAATATAGATTAAAAGACTTGTTCAATCGTTAAACACCAAATACATAAAGGGATGACGGGAACGTCAATTGAATTTCTGTGAAAATTTGCCTGCTTTAGTTTGGTGCGATGGCAACAGATGGCGCTGGTATATTGTTATGTTACTTGTTCGCTCAGCTTTGCGTTGCCGGATGTAGAAATTTCACCAGCGTTCTTTCGAAGATATGATAGGTAATTTTTTTTTTATCAAGCTTCATAAAATTATATGCTAAACCGTGAATAATAAATAACATGGAGGAAAACGCAGAAATGGATGTCTTATTTTTATTTAAGCTGATTATGGTTTATTTCTATACTTTCCAGGGAAATTTGGCATCTTATAAGTTATAATCTGGTAACGCTAACTCATCAAGTCTTCAGAAGAATTGGTAGGCAGTAGCTTCAGTGCAATGCCGTTGTCATAATCAATTTTTTAATATATTACCACTGAAGAATAAAATATAGTTAAATGGTATATGTCTTTCCGTATTTATAAAAGCAAATTTAAGGTAAAGTAGTAGATTGGATATATATATATATATTATTATTATTATTATTATTATTATTATTATTATTATTATTATCATTATTAGTTGCTAAACTACAAAACTAGTTGAAAAAGAAGGATGCTATAAGGCCCGGAGCACCAACAGGGAAAATAGCCCAGTGTCGAAAGGAAACAAGGAAATAAATAAAACATTTTAAGAACAGTAACAATATTAGATATATATTTCTAAAATAAACTATAAAAATTTCAACAAAACAAGAGGAAGAGAAATACGATAGGATAGTGGATATATGATTAAAACTTGCAGAACATGTATACTTTTATCAAAGACCGAACTTATACTTAGTAACAGAACCCAATAGAGTCTATGACCGCTGAAAGAAGCCCTTATCCTACTAATGTAAGCGCAATCTCGTGTCTCAAGAAACAAAAATCACACTAAATGCAGAAAAAAGGTAGCCGTCTTTTCTTATTATATATCTATGTGGTTTGACTCTTGATAAGTCTAAGACAATATTAGATCATCCATCACTAATCCTGTTCCCTCTTAGTTTAGTCTTAGTCACAGGTCCTATTTCAGATGCCCATTTTTCACATGGTTGCTAAGTTATATTTGCAATATTATATGTGCATTAAATACACAGCCTGACATTACCTTGCATTTTCTATATGTGTCTAAAGAATTAATATTAGCCATATTTTAGAGTTGATATTATACGTAGTTGGGTATTGATAATAGGAATAAATATTACATATACGTATTAAATTTTGTATTAACTGTTAGTTAGAGTCTTTAGCTTTTGAAAGAGTAAATGAAAAAGCAACTATCCATGCTAAGTATGAATACGAATATAGGTAGTCTGATGATAAATGCTATTTAATACAAATAAAAGGAAAATTACTAGATCAATCATTGGATAACTGTTATATTAACAATAGAAACTTCGGAAAATACCGATTTCCGTACAGTTTTTTAGCTAATTAGTTGGGCTTGTCGGCAATAGAGAAGAGCTGATCAAGCACCCTTCTTTAGGTAGGCCTTCCTGACTTCCCCTAGTGTGTTTGTTAAACACCCAACAATTTCACAATAAATTATATTTATCATAACTTTCTTTGTTGTTTTGTTTTGTTTTCGTCGGTGGTATTTAGTTTCAATAAGAGTCTATGTATTAACATTGTTAAGGAAATATGTATGCACTTAGTAGATAGTAAGATCATCACATTATTAAGTTTAGAACTATAAAACTCTGGTAACAACCAAACACACTATTTTCATAAGTGATGTACTGTTTACACTGTATATTTTATATGTACTGATATCATACATTTAATTTAGGTTATATCTGCATATCAGTGGCCAATATAAGATACCATCTTGTATTTCATTATATTAGGATTGTATTTTTTTTTTTATCCAGAAAACCTAGGGGTAGACATCTTATCTATCATTGTAGAGTGATTACTAAGGAAGGTAATTAAACTTTTCATGCATTGGTGGCCAACTGGGTTTTTACATCTTTGTAGTACTTCATTTTGGTGGACTTTTAGTGTGTCATTCTAAAAATCACATTAATCTAGAAACAGTTGAAAAACGTTTTCTAGTGATTTTTGTTTTAAGGATAAATCATATATGTACTCGACTGATATACATTTCTTTCCGGTCACAATGAGCGTCATTGCCAAACATATAAGTAATGTCACGGTCCATATCTCGAATTGGGAGCAGAAGCAATAGCCCTACTACTATAGTGAGAGTGGATACCAAAAGAGGTACACTCGGAGACGAAACCTTAAAAAAGGGTTAGCGGGCGGGAATGGATGAAGCGGTGTGTATATGTATGTAAATATCTAACCTTAATTATTGATGGGTCACGAACACTAGTAATGGAAGTAACAGTAAATAATAATAATAATAATAATAATAATAATAATAATAATAATAATAATAATAATAATAATAATAATAATAATAATAATTTTCCATGAATAGATATCAATATAGACAAGTCTCTGTTAAACACGAAATAATTAGTTATTCTGACGTTGCAGTTTAATTGGAGGTAATTAGTGTTATTCGAAAGGTAATTTAAGGAATTTGGTCATTAAATTTTTATTGATGCAAATTGCTGTCATTTGAACAATAATTGGAAAGGATGTTATTAGCAGAGTAAGCGAAGACACTCACGATTAAATTAGTAACTAAATGTTTATCGTAAAATATTGCAGATAACGAAACTGAAATGATTACTGTAATTGAATAAAGCACTTTAGATACAATAGCATATTTAAAAGGAATATGTTCTTTATGGCAAGTAATTATAACCGATAAACTTAATTTGCACACAAATTAACTTTTCTACGAGAGAGAGAGAGAGAGAGAGAGAGAGAGAGAGAGAGAGAGAGAGAGAGAGAGAGAGAGAGAGAGAGAGAGAGAGAGAGAGAGAGAGAGAGAAGGATTTTGGATGTCTTAAAAACTTTTTAGTCCATCTTCAGAGAAATCATTTGATCTCTGTTAGAGCGATTTAGTTTAAGCATTTAGAGAGTTCTTATGATCATGCCTAATCTATTTCTGCACTAGTTTACTGTGTTACTGTTTACTACATCCGCTGAAAATCTATTCCAAGTATTTACTATTTTGTATGTAAATAAATTTCCACATTGACTGGTGTTGCATCTTTTCAATTCTAGGTTGTATCCGTTACCTCTGGACTGATTTGTGCGAAGCGTGAATAGATTGTTGTAATGTAACTCAGTTTTTCCTTCAAGAATTTTGAATGCCTCTATAAACTGTCCCCTTACTCGTCGAGTTTGTAGATCAAATAAGTTCAAACGTGCCATCCTCCATATAATATTTTAATTGCCTTAGTGTTGGAACTAGTTTCGTGATCGTAGCTTGTACTGCTTCCAGTCTATCAATATCCTCCTGAATACTTAGACCCCAGAATTGGACTCCGTATTCTAGATGAGGTCTCACTAGTGATGTGTACAGCTGTAGTATAGTGTCCTTGTTTCTGTAATTGAATTGTCTCATGTAGCCTATCTGTTTCTGTGCTTTCTTTTCAGCTTTTATGCTCTGTTGGGTGAACATCAAATCCTTGCTGATAATTATACCGAGATCTTCCTCTTGTTCCAAACTTTATATTTCATTACCCAGCAGTGAGTAATCTGACTTTGGGTTCTTATAGCCTATGTACATGACTTTACATTCCCCACAGTTTAAAGGTATTTGCCATTTTCTGGACCATTCTCCTAGCTTTACTAGATCCTCTCATAAGGCTTATACTTTCTCTGACTTCGCAGCATTTATGCCTAATTTTGTATCGTAGGCAAATTTGGCTACTCTACTAGTTAATGCTAAATCTACGTCGTTAATGTAGATCAGAAATAACAATGGGCCAAGGACGGATCCTTGAGGTAGTCCGCTTGTAACAGCTGGCCACTCTGAAGCTTCTCCATTGATTACAACTCTCTGTTTTCTGTCTGTTAGCCAATCTTCAATCCATTCCGCTGGCTCGTCAATGATGCCTAGTTCTGTAATTTTTACCAATGATTTTCTATGAGGCACTTGTCAAAAGCCTTTTGAAAATCTAGGTTTATGATTTCTATTGAACTGCTTTTGTCGTAAATGCTAAATATATTGTGGAAAATTCGAAAAGATTTGTCACACATGACCTCTTTTGTCTATAACCACGTTGGCTGTCTATCAGAAGTTTTTTTTCTATATGTTCTACTATTGAATCTACTATAATTGATTACAAAATTTTGCAAGGCACTGAAGTTAGACATACAGGTCTGTAGTTGTCAGGTTCTTCTTTTGGTCTCATCTTGTAGATTGGAGGAACATTGGCTATTTGCGATCCTCGTGGTACCTTTCTTTCGTTGGCAGTATTTCAGAGCATTTTGTACAAGTGTAGGTGACATCTCCTTTTAGTTTTATACTCTCTCTTGGATGAATATCCTCTGGATCTGGTGCCTTAGACTTACTGAGTCCTTTTATTTTCTTTTTAACATCATGCATCGTGAAGGTGATTCTATTTAAGGGTTGTGGCCCTTCATATTTGATAGCTGGTTCGGGGAGGGTCATTCATTCTTCCCTAGTGAATACAGTTGCGAAATATGCATTCATCAGTTCGGCTTTTTCCAAATAATTTGTTATAAGATTACCCTCCGAGTCTGTTAATGGGTTAATGTTTTTTATGGGTTCTTTACTGTTTATATATGCGAAAAAATCTTTTGGGTTTTCTTTGCTAGTTGAAGCTACTCTTTTCTCTTCATTGATCTTGGGCTTTTTAACTAGTTTATCTACTTTTCAGCTTAACTTCCTGTGCTCGGATATTTCATGATTTGAAGGCTGTGGACCCATTGATTTATCTTTGCTGTCTGTGCATGTTATTACATTAGCTATTTCTCTGTTGAACTACTTAGGCGGTGGAGTTCCATTTCGTAAAATTTTTCTATGTGGTTTACAATTGGCCATTTTTTCTTTATATATTTCTACAAAGGAGTCTCATTGTGTATCCATGTTCCCGTTTCGTCGTATTCTGAATTCTTGGTGTATTCCTTTAGTTTTATCCAGTTACTACGTCTGTAGTCTAACTTTTGTATATTTTTCCGTTTTTTAGATGAGGAATATTTACCTGAAATCTAAGTATTTTGTGGTCTATTTGCCAATATTTTCGCCTATTGAAACACTGAATAGTAAATTTCCTTCTGTTGTTAGCACAATATCTAGTATGCTGTTTCCCCTAGTTGGTTAATGACCCATTGATGGAGGAATTAATTGGTAACAAATTCTATTAGCCAATTTCCCTCTTAGTTTGATATAGAATTCATAGCGTCCCATTTTACTGTTGCCTTGAAGTTTCCCATTAGGAAACCTAACTTAATGTTAACTTCTTGTCCAATTTGTCTATGCAGCTCTTCATCCTGTTCTTGTGTTTGGTGTGGTGGTCAGTATATTACTAGTATAGACACGATTTTTCCTATGTTGTTAATATTTCCACATGCCACTTCAAAATCGGTTTCTAATTTAATTTCTAAGATGTGTATGTGATTTTATCATAGAGCATTACTCCTTCACCTTTTGTGGTAAGGCGATCTTTCTTGAAAAGCTTGAAACCTGGGATTTCATATTCTCCGATAATATCCTTTACTTTTTCCTGGATCAAGGTCTCATCTATTTCCTCACTAGCTATTATTGTCCTGAAGTTTTGAATTCTCTTTTTAACTAACTGAGCATTGAAATGTGCCATTCTTAGGAAATGATCTATCTCTTTTTCTCTTCCTCTGTAACTTTGCTAGTTTCCCTGGTTTACTAGTTTTTTAGGTTTACTTTTATGTTTATTATCCAAATTTCTAGCCAAATTGCCTTTACTTGTTTTTGGAGGATTTTCTAAAGGTCTAGTTTGTTCTTGGTCTATGCTGAGATTAAGTTGGTTTCCGTATACTCTTTTGCCATCTTAACTAAAGTGTATCCTGTCTCTTATATAATTTTCTCTTGAAGTAGGACGTGTCCCAGTGTTCAATAGATTTAATTTCTTTCTTTCTCTGGCATGTGGCCTTTAGCCTTTCGTTTATCCATGTGGTCTAAATGAGGGGGAAGTGACTAACATTGAGTCTGAGGAGAATACCTATAATTATAGTATTATTGTTCCGGTTTTTAGATGTTTCAATGTTGTTTTTTTTATTAGTTTAAACAAAGGTTCTGTTTCCCCAGCAGTATACTTTTTTTAGGAATAGGTCATTTCCAGTTGCCTGAATAATAAAAGAAGTGTTCTTGTTCTCTTGTTTTCTTCTGTGCGTTGACACCTGAATAAGAACTCGTCTTTCTCCTCTTCTTGAGGCTGAAGTGCTCCCTTGGTCCATTACCAGAGAGTCTCCAGTATTTTTGTACATCATTAGTCATAATTTGCAAAATGTGAGTTCAGGTATATTTCTTTTATTCATTCAATGGAAATCCCTCTTATATATATACAAAAAATTTTTCTTTTTTATATATATACACATATATATATATATATATATATATATATATATATATATATATATATATATATATATATATATATATATATATATATATATATATATATATATATATATATATATATATATATATTACCCACGAATGCTTTTAATACCGAATTCTATATTGGGAATATATATCCACTTGGAAGTCATTTTAGGGTAACAGCTTCTGGGTGGGTGGAGATTCGAACTCTCACCTGTTTGGCTGGAAACTTTGCCTATGAAGACTCTTCCGACTGAGCTATCAAGAGAGATAAAAGTTTATGACAAGTCCCGGTA
>NC_090753.1:6399878-6404878 GCF_036898095.1 Palaemon carinicauda
AGTAAAAATTGGATTTCACTATGGAAGTTATGCCAGTTGGAAGATAACGTATAAGCACGGTGTAACAGCGTGGAAATACTATTTAATTTAAAAATCTTGGAACAACTGCTATAATAGTTTGTACCTTGACCTGTGAACGTCTTTTTTCTAAAGACGCTTGTATTAAAACCATGTTCTGTCCTTGTAATTAAAACATCTAAAAAAGCAAGTTGGTTGTCTTGTTCATGCTCAATTGAGAAATTTATATTAGGATGTAGGCCATTGATATATTGCAAGAAGGCTTCAGCTGCTTCTTTAGACCTAAATAGAGCAATAGTGTCATCCACATATCGCTTATAAAAGAGAGGGCGATATGATAGGGGACACCCATCCAGCATCTGTTCCTCGAAAGAGCACATAAAAGCGTTAGCCATAACTGGGCCAAGTGGTGACCCCATCGAAACACCATCAACTTGTTTAAAAACGTTATTGTTAAAAATAAAGTGAGTGTCCTGCACTGCAATTTCTAGAAGTTTCTTAAAATTATCCTTATTAAAACCATGATATAAAATATTTTCCTCGTAAAAAATCTTATCTAAAATGATGTCAACCGTCGCCTGCAACGGTATGTTCGTAAAAAGAGATGCGACATCCAAACTCACCATGTATAAGTCAACATCCTGTGGTAGAATATCAGGTACAAGGTTAGCAGAATTGAGTAAAACGTATTCATTATTTGCAAATGGCTGTAGCAATGGTACCAAGAATTTTGCTATCTTGTAATTTGGGGTATTGTATGCCGCCAAAATTGGTCGTAAAGGAACACCATCTTTATGAATTTTAGGAAGTCCATATAGCACACCATAGGATGAGCCTGAACAAAATAATTCTTGGTAAGTGTTTTCAGTTATAATATTTTGATCTTTGAGACTTTTGAGTAAATTTGTTGAAATAGGTGTTCCAACATATCAACCTATATTTAAGGTGGAGGATAAAATCAATAGATTACTCAAAAGTCTCAAAGATCAAAATATTATAACTGAAAACACTTACCAAGAATTATTTTGTTCAGGCTCATCCTATGGTGTGCTATATGGACTTCCTAAAATTCATAAAGATGGTGTTCCTTTACGACCAATTTTGGCGGCATACAATACCCCAAATTACAAGATAGCAAAATTCTTGGTACCATTGCTACAGCCATTTGCAAATAATGAATACGTTTTACTCAATTCTGCTAACCTTGTACCTGATATTCTACCACAGGATGTTGACTTATACATGGTGAGTTTGGATGTCGCATCTCTTTTTACGAACATACCGTTGCAGGCGACGGTTGACATCATTTTAGATAAGATTTTTTACGAGGAAAATATTTTATATCATGGTTTTAATAAGGATAATTTTAAGAAACTTCTAGAAATTGCAGTGCAGGACACTCACTTTATTTTTAACAATAACGTTTTTAAACAAGTTGATGGTGTTTCGATGGGGTCACCACTTGGCCCAGTTATGGCTAACGCTTTTATGTGCTCTTTCGAGGAACAGATGCTGGATGGGTGTCCCCTATCATATCGCCCTCTCTTTTATAAGCGATATGTGGATGACACTATTGCTCTATTTAGGTCTAAAGAAGCAGCTGAAGCCTTCTTGCAATATATCAATGGCCTACATCCTAATATAAATTTCTCAATTGAGCATGAACAAGACAACCAACTTGCTTTTTTAGATGTTTTAATTACAAGGACAGAACATGGTTTTAATACAAGCGTCTTTAGAAAAAAGACGTTCACAGGTCAAGGTACAAACTATTATAGCAGTTGTTCCAAGATTTTTAAATTAAATAGTATTTCCACGCTGTTACACCGTGCTTATACGTTATCTTCCAACTGGCATAACTTCCATAGTGAAATCCAATTTTTACTAAAGTTTTTTAAAAACAATTCGTATCCTCCAGCCTTAATCTTGAAATATGTCAATAACTTTTTAAATGATAAATCTCAGCCACGTCAACTTGCACCGAACGTGCCTAAATTATTAATATATGCCTCTATACCTTTAATTCATTCTAACACATTTAAGGTGCAAATACAAAATGTCATTCAAAAAACTTTTCCGGCAGTGAACCTTAAGTTAATAGAAAAAAATCCTAAAACTCTGGGTTCTTTGTTCTCCCACAAAGATAAACTTCCGACTTTGATGCGGTCTTTGGTGGTATATTGCTTTACTTGCCCGAAATGTAAGATCGGGAAATACGTGGGAGCCACCAAAAGACTGCTCAAGGTCAGAATCGATTCTCATCTCGGAGTCAGTCACCGTACGGGAGGTACTTTGAAAACTAAAGAATTTTCCAATATACGTGAACATTGTAATAAATGTAAAACATCATTTTCATATAAGGATTTTCGTATTGTCACCCAAGCGCCCAATGACTATTCTCTCTCTGTTTTGGAGTCGTTGGCAATTAAACAGCTTGTGCCCCCACTAAATGGTCAGACTTCTTCCACAATTCTATATATAGCATAGTTGACGTCCTCCTTCCCAAACCAGACAACGTCACTCAGTTTTTTAGCTCCATAATGATAGGTACTTTGAGCATTCTTCACTTTTTGATTTTATATATGTATATAATTTTTCCTTTTTTTTTCCTTTCATTTTTTAAATGATTATATTTAACTTTTACGTTGTTCTTTTTATATTAATATCAATACTGAGTCTTTTTTAATTTGTATATTTTGTATATTTTACAGCCCTGATGATGAGACCCAAAGTCTCGAAAATTTGGAAAATAAGTATACGATGCTACGCTGGCTTTTCTCCATCCTATTTATACTATATATATATATATATATATATATATATATATATATATATATATATATATATATATATATATATATATATATATATATATATATATATATTTATATATATTTATATACATAAATATATGTATATATATATATATATATATATATATATATATATATATATATATATATATATATATATATATATATATATATACATATACATATATATATATATATATATATATATATATATATATATATATATATATATATATATATATATATAAATATATATATATATATATATATATAAATATATATATATATATATATATATATATATATATAATATATATATATATATATATATATATATATATATATATATATATATATATATATATATATATATATATATATATATATATATATATATATATATATATATATATATATATATTTATGTATATATATATATATATATATATATATATATATATATATATATATATATATATATATATATATATATATATATATACATAAATATATATATATATATATATATATATATATATATATATATATATATATATATATATATATATATATATATATATATATATATATATATATGCATAAAAATTACAGGAAAACGTGATGCTCAGATGCAAAAGAACCAGAGGGAAAATGAAAATACGAAATTTACTAATTTTCCTTTTTATCTCTCCATGGAAATGGATGGGTACCTTATAAGGTCTTGACCTCATCGGCTCCCCCTCTCCAGTTTTGAAGATAAAGGGAATTCGATCAATTTTCCTGGGTGGCTCATCTCCAATTACAATTACATCGTAACAATAATCAACAATGTCACTAACTACAGGTTGATATTCTGACGCACATAGTTTTCACTGTTGCATAATCGTATTCTGATTGCGCTCGTCTGTGCGGGCTGGGGCTGTGGCTCCCTAGTTCCCATTATTAGCAATTTCACATATCTCTTATTCACACACAGAATCACTTCCCAACACAACTCTTTTATTTGACAAATTAACTACAGTTATATTAGCTCTGTTCTCTTTTATTTCCGATAAGCCCTCTAAAATTACATTCGCCCAATCATCATGGGGTCTAACAACGACCTTGGTTCCTTCAGGAAGAGGGTGACACTGGGTCACTGATATGCTTACATTCCTGGAATTCCCAAGATGGCAAGACAAAAAATCGTGTGTAAACTTCACAGATCCCACCTTAAAGTTGACGATTGTTGTATGGTTTATGTATAGTTTATTTCCTCCTGGCGTGTCAAGGACGAAGATGCCCCTGACTGTAGTGGGTTTAAGGAGAAATTTTTATCAACTAGTGAAACGCTGTCTCCTGTGTCGATCAGCGCTGGAATAGAGTTATATAGCAGGTCAATCATAACCGCTAACGTTCCTATTCGGCCATTACAATATATGGGACATGGGCTAATGACCTCGTGTGCAATTCCGCTGCTCCCTAGTGCTGCGGGGGTGATGTTGGGGTTAGCTTTGGTGGACCCAGTGCCTGCTCTACCAAGTGTGTCGTCGATGGGAGTGCAGCCTCGCTGCTGCTTCTGATGTCATATGGGGGGGGGGGGGGGTGGGGGGGGACGTCGATCCCCCTCGTCTCCCCCATCCTCTGTTTCCTTTTCATTGGATGTTGGGCTGGGGCAGGTGTGCGTGTGCTACAGCTCGCCCTCCCTTGGATTTTTTTGCTGGGCACTCTACAGATAGATGACCGTAGGCCTGACAAGTGTTACAGCGAGGGGATCCTTTTGAGGGTCACGCCTCTCATCGGTACCCCTCTCCCCCACACTGCCAGCATCTGTAAACTCTTCTCACCTGCTGAATGCGTTCTCCCCTCTCCCGCTTAGGGGGTTGATAAGTGCCTCTCGTGGCTGCTAACTTCTCAGAATCGAGCCAGTTATTTCCAGACATTTTTTCTTTTGGCAAACAGTCTAAAATGTTTTGTGTCCCGCTCACTACTTCTGCTAACAAGCGATTGTCATCGAATAAATAACCACATCAATAGGGGTTTACTAAGCTCCAAATATGTTTACGGGCAATTGCTTTTTCATCACCTTCTGGTAGATTGGCTCTCTGGGTAGTAAATGAATAACAATCCCAAAAAATGCGAGTTGCAAAACTAAAAATGGATTCACCTTCCCGAAATTTGGGTTTGTAT
>NC_090753.1:6407378-6414878 GCF_036898095.1 Palaemon carinicauda
AACAGGAATCGAGCAGAATGTGGTCCCAAATAATGATGATCGGAATAAAACACTTACTGCAAGAATAAATATATTCTAAATAAATTGAAAGTCTTTGAAAAGAATTTACATAACAAAATTAAGTCACTGGAAAAATTTATTTTTGAAATAGACTTGAATTAGACTTGAACTATTATATCTGATTAAACCTTAACATGAGAAAAGAAATAATGCAAAGAAGTAATATAAGTGCTTGAAATAATTCTTAATAATACAGGGTTCACATTTGATACTTAATGAATAATAGATAACAAGGTCATTTTAAAAAATCTTTACTTCCTACAGGGCCGTTTAAAAAAAAAAAAAAAAAAAAAAAACGTTATACAATGCCAACACTCACCCTCGTTCAATGAATTCAAAATCACCTTTTAGTGTTGCACACTTTTTGACACATAATTTACTTTGGGGCACAGAGTTACTTAGGAGAAGACACACTAACGTAATGAACACCATCGACAAAACACTGGGGTACTTGCGCTAAAGAGATTGTGAGGGGAAGGATGCGGATCTAACTCAATCTCTATGTCTGTCTGTCTCTGACTCTAACCAAATCTTGGGTCACTTATATATAAAATTGTGCTAATTCCAGAAACTTCCAGGATCGAGTTCTGGTAGAGCATTTCACCAAGCATCAAAGCTGCCAAATGTTATTCTCCCAAACGCTGTATGTACGCAACGTCAGACGGCTTTCTCTGTCAGCTAGCTACCTCCACCCATTGTCCCCGAAATAGGAAAACAAAGATAACATCCCCTCACCGGGTTTCACTAACCTTCGAAAGCACGTGGTGAAGAACATTCTAAAGCACATGTTCTGAAACTCTCTCTCAAACATTATGCAACACATCATAAAAAAGAAAAGAACATTACCTAAGTCCTTATTCCTATCTCACATGAATCCTACAACACTTTCAAAAAGACTACGCAAGACTTCATAGCAAACATATTGAAATAAAAAGTTAATTCTTTAAAAAAATATATAATTTACATATTTTAACTTGAATAAAAAATATAATGAAATTCACGAAGAAAGTCTTACGTAATTTACATAATATCTACATGAGAGGGGCTCATTTTATGGGCTGGGTATCATCTCTTCAATGCTCAAATGAAGATGATAATTAAAATATAAATAATATTAATAATCTACGATATTTTCTCTACACTAGACCAGCTTCGTAAGATAGCTCTCCCCCAAAAAGATTATTTATTTCGGGTGTGAGTCCATAGATTTAGTATGAAATGAAATGAATAACCTGCAACCACGTTATCTTTGCATGTTCGTTATCTTTACCTGATATATTCTTTACTTAGATACTATTCAGTGGCAAAAATAATGGCCATCAGGTTAACCTTTGATTATTATTTTTAATCTTTTTCACAAAAGTTAAAGAATTATGATCGGAATGTACTATAATCTCTTCATTTTGTGATTGACTTACATAAATTAAAAATTTGTTCAATCCTGCGATCAGCACCAGCAATTCTGTTTCAACTGTCAAGTCAACTTGTTGTTTCTTTTTCGTGTTTGATAACATGAGTCAAACGGAATGAAGAATTCCTTCCTTATCTTCTTGCAATAACACAGCTTCAATCCCCTTATGTGATGCATGCACTTGGATAAGGAATTATCTGTGAAATCTGGTGCTTGAAGTCTTGGTTTTGAAATTATTATCGTATCCCTTTGAATTTTCCTTTCTTCTGATATCTTGATAATGAAGGTCTGTCCACTGCTTTCCTCCAAAATCAGGAATGGTTCTTGTAACTCGTTGGTGATAGGTAATCTTCTCTCCTATGCGTAGACTGACACCTGCTGTCTTACCATACCCCACTGCTTTCCTCCAAAATCAGGAATGGTTCTTGTTACTCGTTGGTGATAGTCAATCTTCTCTCCTTTGCGTAGACTAACACCTGCTGTCTGACCGTAACCTGTCTGTTCATATTTTTTATGCCAAACCTTTTCTTCATTCACCCTTAACTCATTTTCACATCTTCTAGGGAAAATTTCCTTAACTCGCCATTTCCTGTCCTCGAATCCTTAACATTTCCTTCGTCTATTTCCTCTTGATCCTTCCTTTCTCCGGCCAACATTTTCTCTGGTCCTGTGCTTAAGGTTCCTGCAACCTGTCTGTTCGTATTTTTCTTACCAAAATCTTACCTTTGTCTGTCATTGACGCATTGTCTTCATACCTTCTAGGGAAAATTTCTTTACCTCGCCGATCCTTTTCCCCAAAGTCTTGATAAATTATCTTGTTTGCTCTCGACCATTTCATTTTTCTGCTATCCTTTTCTTCGGTCCTTTCCTGAATGGTTCTCCCCGTACTTCCAGCGGGTGTAAGAGAGCTTCCCTAAAGCACGCGTTTGTCTTTTCAGCCACCTAACATGTGTGACTTGCATGACAAAACTGGCTCACGTCCTTATGCATGCCAGGCCAGAAATAGCCTCTTTCACCACACTTAAAACCGACAATATGAACCTTCTGCTGGTCTTTCACGATACTTGAAGGAGGAAGATTCAACATTTGTTTCTGTGATAACATCGCATTCTGCTTAGGGACAGTACCACTGCTACTTCCATTGTAATTGATGAACTTGTTCCCGTAGCTATTTCAAAACTGGTTTCCATGATTTGGCAAATACTTTACACTTGGTCGGAACAACGGATGATACTTCATGCCCGAGGAGGTTTTACGACAAATAATATTGTAATCTTCACTCAGCGAAGCAGCTGTATCAAGTTTCTTCGCCTCTCTCTCTCTCTCTCTCTCTCTCTCTCTCTCTCTCTCTCTCTCTCTCTCTCTCTCTCTCTCTCTCTCTCTCTCTCAAGTATGTTCAAATGTGTTCAGGAATCCCTCATAAATACTGGTCTAGTATTATCAATTCTTCTAAATCACCCTTCTTTACGTTAGCAGCCTCTATCCATCTTAAAACAACGCCGTACCTTATAAGTATAATCCAGGAAAGTAATTTTCTTGTCCTTTTTCACACTTTGAAACTTTTCATTATGATATTCAGTATACTTGCAGCATACTTCTCTTCACTTCTTGATAATCCATCCTTTGGTCATGAGATAAGGATAAGTAACTACTGCAGCCCTTCCCAAAGAAGACACTCTTCAATAACACAGACCATTTATCTTCTGGCTATTTCATCGTCGCTGCGACCGTTTCAAAATGACCGAAGAACTGATCTGGGGACTTCTGTGAACCTTTGAATTAACCTCTGGGTTTCCAATACATTAAACACGGTTTCTTGCTTAGCATGGACCATCTTTGTTTCTGTCTGCGCTTTCAGATGGGCGCAGGCATGCAAAAGTTCTAACCCCCACGTACACCTCACATCTTCAATCTCTTTTTCTTCCTGTGTTCTCTCTTTCTCTTCCTGTCTTGCGATTCCCCTCGCTTCCATTAGCCTTGCATGTCATACAATCACTCAGACTTCTCATTGTTTTTCTTCCATTTCCATGCATGTCGTTTTTTTTTCTCTCTCATCTTTTCCTCGCCTTGCTCCCATTTCTTCCCGTCTTCTCTCTCTTTCTTCTCGTTCTGCCATCATCTTCAACCTAATCAAATTCTCTTCCGCTGCAATATGTCAAATCTTAGCTTCTACATCCTTATCTGCTTTAATAACTTCAGTTTGAATGCCAACCTGTCCTTGGTTTGCTAAGAATTCTTCTTGAGCTTCCCCCAACAGTTCACAAGCAGCCACAACATTCTATTCCGACAATTTCGTGATTTTATCACCGGTTCTAAGGCTTTACAATTGAATTTAGTCTTTTTCATCCCACTCATAACATGGCCACCTCATGCCATTAAGATCAATAGCCACTGAGCTTTAGTTACATTAGCTTCTGACAATTCCTGAACCCTTGGGGTACTTAAAAACTATTGGATGTTAAACTATTCATCTTGTATTTTTAGAATAATCAATGCCTCTCTCAAAAATAATATACTAACAATACTTAAAATCCTATCAACACTGTACTATCAAAAACTTTTAATTGAAAACACGGCCCTGTTATCACCAATATTGAAAACAGACTCGCTCGATGCCAAGGGTCTGATTGCCCAAAATATATCATATGGATGTAACTCCCGAAGTCTGGGCATTGAAAAATATATTATACTATGGCTCATTACTGGGAACCAAACATAATATATATATATATATATATATATATATATATATATATATATATATATATATATATATATATATATATATATATATATATATATATGCTATTGCTGGCAAAGTAATCAACTTCTCGAATTCTAATCTCCCCTGTTTGCTTTTACATTAAAACTGTTATACTTTAAAACATTAATGCTTACATTCTCAGACCGTTAAATAGCTCCGAGAGAGCAGTATATAAAACACTGAATATCCAAATGTCTCTTAAGCACACTCAAAACTAAACTAGGTATTTACTCTGATGTATTAATAAACTGTATTGAACTCTCACTCCGGTTCTTAACAGGAATCAAACACAATCGGGTCCCAAATAATGATGGTTGGAATAATACACTCCTTGCTAAAATAAGTATATTCTATATAAATTACCACTCTTTGAAAAGAATTTACATAAAAAAAGTTATTAATTTTGAATTAAAATTAGAATAACCTATGTTTTTTATCTGAAATTTATATTAAGAAAAGAAATAATGCAATTGAAAACAATACAAATGGCTTTATAAAATTCTTAAAAATACAATATTCACGTTTGACACTTAATGAAAAGTAGATAATCAGATCCCTTTAGAAAAATCTTTACTTCCTACAGTGCCGTTTACAAAAAACGTTATACAATGCAAACACTCACCCTAGTACAATGAATTCAAAATCATCTTTTAGTGTTGCTCACTTCTTGACACACGACTTGCTTTGGGGCACACAGTCACTCAAGAGAGGACACACTAACGTAATGAACATTTTCGACAAAACATTGGGATACTTGCGAGAATGAGAGGGAGAGGGGAAGACTGTAGTTCTAACTCAATCTCTGTGTCTGTCTGTCTTTGACTCTAACCCAACCTTATGTCACCTATATATGAAATGTTGGTTAATTCCAGAGGCTTCTAGGATAGAGTTCTGGTAGATTGGGGTTTAGTGCCAATCATCAGAATTGCCAAATATTACTCTACCAAACGCTGTACGTATGCTACGCAAGACTGCTCTCCAGGTTTCACGAACCATCAAAAGCATATGGTAAAGTACATTCCCAAGCTCATGTTCTGAAATTCTCTTTCAAACTTGATGCAACATATCATAAAATAGAATAGAACATTACCTAAGCCCTCTTTCCTATCTCACATGAATCATACAACAATTTCAATTACATTACGCAACACTTCATAGCAGACATCCTTGAAAAAAAACGCTAATTCTTTATAAAAATATGTAAATAAACTTGAATAGAAGATATAATGATATTCACGATGAAAGTCTTATATATTTTACATAAAATACTTATACCTATATAAGGTGGGCTCATTTTATTGGCTAGGTATCATACCAGCAATGCAGAATTGAAAACAATATATGAAATATATATAAAATTATTAACCCTGGATAGGTACGGTGGGTCGTTCGCGACCCCGAGCGTCAAAAAAAAACAGGTTTTTCTCACGTGACTCACCCCCGTGACTGAATTTGTGGGTGATCGACCTGCAGGAGGTGTCTCCCCTACACGCTCTAGTAGTGTCCAGATGTGCATTGCTGTAGCTGTACTCCTTCCCCGATTTCTGAGACGCGTCGGGGTCGTTCGCGTCCGAGTTTACCCTTCTAAGGTAGTTTGCATAATTATCAAAGTTATTACGTATTATGAAATTGTCGTAGAATGGTGCAACTTGTATAGGTTATCAGTTGTGGAAAGTCTTGGTGGATTGTTTGGCTACCATGTGCATGTTTTTTTTTTTTAGTTAAAATGTTGTTCATCACCACGAGGACCATTTTACCGCGAGTGCCCCTTTTTAATTTTTTTTCATTTTTTTGCCAAGTCATTTTTCCGTAAGATATTGCCAAATAGTGTCGTAAAACTTTTGCTTGTTTAGTGTTTGAAAGTGTGTCTAGATGATCTGGCTACCCATGCATGACTTTGTTTTTGTCAGATACGACGTAGTTATTGGTATATTGGGTATTTAACTGCGGTTACCAATTTCTGTTTTTTTTCAATATTTGTAAAAATTACTACGTAGTAAGGAATTGCCGTATATTATTCATTTTTTTTTCATGTTTATGTGTTAGAAAGTGTGCCTTGATGGTTGGGCTAACACGTGCATGTCTTTTTTTTTATCTGAGATGTCGTATATTAGAATGTCGGGCATTTTACCGCGAGTGTCCCTTTTTCATTTTTTTTCATTTTTTTGCCAAGTCATTTTTCCGTAAGATATTGCGAAATAGTGTCGTAAAACTTTTGCTTTTTTAATGTTGGAAAGTGTGTCTAGATGATCTGGCTACCCATGCGTGATTTTGTTTTTGTCAGATATGACGTAGTTATTGGTATATTGGGTATTTAACTGCGGTTGCCAATTTCTGTTTTTTTTCAATATTTGTAAAAATTTACTACGTAGTAAGGAATTGCCGTATATTATTGATTTTTTTTTTCATGTTTATGTGTTAGAAAGTGTGCCTTGATGGTTGGGCTAACACGTGCATGTCTTTTTTTTTTATCTGAGATGCCGTATATTAGAATGTTGGGCATTTTTCCGCGAGTGCCCCTTTTTATTTGTTTTGCATTTTTTTGCTTGGTCATGTTACCGTAAGGAATTGGCAAGTAGTGTCGCAAAACTTATATTTTTATAGTGTTGGAAAGTGTTTCTAGATGATCTGGCTACCCATGCCTATTTTTTTTTTAGCCAGATATGGCGTATATATAAGTATGTGTTCGATTTTCCTGTGATTGCCATTTTTTCGTTTTTTCCCATTTCTTTCAAAATTACTACGTACTAAGGAACTATCACAGAGTAATATTTCATTTATATGTTTATTTGTCGGAAAATATGCCTTGATGGTTTGCCTAGCACGTGGCTGAAATTTTTTTTTTCTGAAATGCCGTATATTAGAATGGCCATTTTTCCACGGGTGCCCCTTTTTATTTGTTTTGCATTTTTTTGCTTAGTCATGTTACCGTAAGGAATTGGCAAGTAGTGTCGCAAAACTTATAATTTTATAGTGTTGGAAAGTGTTTCTAGATGATCTGGCTACCCATGCCTATCTTCTTTTTTTAGCCAGATATGGCGTATATATAGGTATGTGTTCGATTTTCCTGTGATTGCCATTTTTTCGTTTTTTCCCATTTCTTTCAAAATTACTACGTACTAAGGAACTATCACAGAGTAATTATTCATTTAGATGTTTATTTGTCGGAAAATGTGCCTTGATGGTTTGCCTAGCACGTGGCTGAATTTTTTTTTTCTGAAATGCCGTATATTAGAATGTTAGCCATTTTTCCGCGAGTGCCCCT
>NC_090753.1:6417378-6419878 GCF_036898095.1 Palaemon carinicauda
CTCAATTTCGCAACACATTTCACCACCACCGTTTCGCCATTTATTCAAATCACTACTACACTCGCACTGGCAAGTATCAACCAGTAGCCACTAGCCGTTTTCCTGAGAAAATCATTCATTTTCCTGCTCTTCTCTTATAACAATAAATTTAAGGTATTCACATATACACATTTTCTAACACTGCCTATCCTCAAGATTGAACTTTAATGCAGCAGCCACTGATGTGAATGTGTTGATAGGATGTTTGTATTAACCATACTAATTACCTGGAACATAGATGAAGAATTGTTTGTAATTATTTCTCAGCTGCTCCCATCTTTAATCGTCAATTTTTCTTGGTGGGATTTAATGATACGTTGGTATTCTTAAAATAGGAGTTTAATAAATCTTGTGACTACATTGCTCTATGACAGCTGACTCCTAAGTGTGTGTGTGTGGAGCGTCATACACAATCTGACAAAACCAAAACATTGCTAAACAAAAGAGCATCGCTCTGAAAAGACTTAAATACTACTCCAGTACAAAACTATAAAGAATTACATCCTATCTTTGAGGTAATCAACAAATATTTGAATCCTAATACCAAAATAAACCATTACACTTATGTACAAAGCATAACATGTTTTATTCATGTAATATGATGCAATGTTGCGCAATACCTGCGACACTTGAAATAATATAGTACATTATTACAATAATACATAACAGTCTCCTCCCCCTTAACTTGACATTGTAAAAATCTTCATAAATCTAATCTCTCAGGGGGCTTTCCTCTATTAATCCTATTAGGAAGCACTTTAACCTCATCTTGTTCTGGTATTTGAATTGGTTCTGAATCGACATTTGATGTTGGAACATCTTGGTTAATATTTGACTCATTTGATCTAACAACTTCTTTAAGTTTCTCATCTCTAGCATTCACATGCTCTACTGTCTTTCTGCTAAATGGCTGTAATTAATCAACATGACGTTTTACAACATTATCACCAACACGAACATCATAATGTAAATTTCCTATCTCTCTTACAATCTCTCCTGGTACCCACTTCTCTGGAGTGTTGTACGATCTTACCATGACATCAGATAAAGATAAAGAATGTCTTACATTAGGAAGCTTTACTACTTGTTTATACCCTTTATCTTCTAAATCACTTTGCAAACTTGGATACAACAAATCTAACTCACACCTTATCCTCCTCCCCATCAACAAATTTGAGGGTGTCACGCCTGTTGTGCTGTGCGGCGTTGTTCTATAAGACAATAAAAACTTTGATATATTACCTGAATTTGCTTTTCTACACTTCAGATTGTGTTTAAACGTTTGGACAAATCTTTCAGCCTCTCCATTAGTAGATGGATGATATGTTGCTGAAAATGTAAGCTTTATACCATTGACATTACAAAATTCTTTAAACTCTTGTGAGGTAAATTGTGGACCATTATCTGTAACAATTCTTTCTGGAATACCGTGTGTAGAAAATATTTGCATTAACTATTATTTCTGTTCTTTGTACTGTACTTCTACGTTCGAAGCACCTATTACCTGAATATCAAAACCATTATAACCTTTCAAAACTCTATTTGTACCTTCTAATAACAAATTAGGAATGCTTTTAGCCGTTTTCTCAGATATAATTGATACATCAACTGCTGTGTCAACTTGCATCAAAATTGGTTTACCATTTATGATTACTTCTACCATGTTATGTTTCTTTGCACCTTTGTTGACGGAATTAATGCAAAACGCAAAATCAGTTTCTGACCTAACCTGATTATCATGAACATTTTCCGCATTATTCTCTTGACCAATAGTATCAACTATAGCATTTATTTTCTTTGCGTACTGTTCAGGGAATCTACAAGCACTCAACTGTATGTCATATATATTGTCACACTCAGCAAAATTACCACAACACTATACGTTTACATTAAGCATCAACATAAGAATACATTGTTATCATCAAGTTTATTTAAAACACATCAAAAGGAGGAATGAGGTCTATTCAATCAACAACAACAGCAAAGGAAAAAAAAAATAATCTACTCATCAAGTCGAGGAATGTAACGTATGCAGGGGTAAGGAGGAACACTCAGAATGACACTTTTCAAAACTACCTCTTCAGGCACCACGTGTATGTGAGTCTAATGATGTTCAGACACTATGCCATTAATAATACTTTGTATCACAACATCGTTAGATTTAACCATATTTTCTTGGTACAGACCCAAATACGCTGGCTCTAGTTTGTGTTTCCTAGGTTGTAATCATTCCAAATAATCACCATCGCCCACACATACTTTTACCGGTGCAGTTTTGAACCGATCATCATACTTGGAGCTGTGTTTTTCATTAGCTCTTTCCAAAAACCTTTCAGTGATGTTCGTTACTATCCTCAATATATTTAATAAATATACACGTTATTGCTCAGTTGAATATTTTGGCAATTGTTGAAAATAAATGAGGACCTTATATGGTAACAAGGGATCCTGTCCATGGACT
>NC_090753.1:6428558-6448558 GCF_036898095.1 Palaemon carinicauda
TGGACATCAGATATGGCAGCGCATACAGGTTCGGGTAAATAGCGTACCTAAAGGGCACGAAGTAGGTTCACCTCATAAGGAGACCCTTCTGCGACAGGTTACAGTGGAGCGATACTGGTCATTTCCCTGAAGGCGTGCAAAGCCCTTTGATCCCCAACTGTTGTTGAGAGAGCTGAAACAGCTTTGCTATACGGGCGACTGGGGACGGCGAGCACTGCTGCAGAAGGTATGTCTTTAGTGCGTCATACGCTATTGGGGTGTCTCCTTGTTCACGAAGCCAGTCAGGGATATCCTAATGGTGTCCTCGGGTATCGCTGTGAAAACATAATCTGCTTTTGAGGTTCAGCGAGTCATGCCATTGATGTAGAACTGGAGTTATGCGCGCTGAAACAAAGCAAACGCCTCTCCACTGGCGAACGACGAAAGTTTGAATGGAGATGCGCCAACTTCCCTGGAGTATGTCATAGTAACCGGATTGTGTGACACACGAGTGATACAGTACACTCATACTTACACAGTGTTGGATAAATCGGCAAATTCATTAGCCCAGGCGCTCTGCTCTTTCATTACTAGGTTTTGTTGCCCGAAAATTTTGATAAGTGATAATGGTCACGAGTTTATGAATAAGTTGGGGAAATTTGTCACAGACTTGATGAAAATTGAACACTTTTCAGTAACCACATATAGACCTTCAACTAATGGCTTAGTGGAATCGCATAATAGAGAATTAGTCCGAATTTTACGTTACTTAGTGTCTGTTGACCCCCTTCATTGGCACACCATGCTTAATACGGTGGAACTAGTTCTGAGCATTGCATAAAATGCTTGGCTCAAGGACAAGCGCCTTTCATTTTAGTGTATGGACAGGATCCTTGTTACCATATATGGTCCTCATGAATTCGCAACAACTGCCAAATTATTCAACTGAGCAATACCGTGTATATTTATTAGATCTATTGAGGAGAGTAATGAGCCCCACTGAAAGGTTTTGGAAAAGAGCTGATGAAAAACACAGCTCAAAGTATGATGGTCGGTTCAAAACCGCACCGGTAAAAGTATTTTTCGGCGATCCTGTGTATATGAAACGATTAAAACCTAGGAAACACTAATTGGAGAAAACGTATTTGGGTCCGTAGCGAGTAAAGATGGTTAAATCTAACACAGTTGTGATACAAAGTATTATTCATGGCGCAGTGTCTGAACATCATCAGGCACACATACACGTGGTGCCTGAAAAGGTAGTTTTGAAAACTGTCATCCCGAGTGTTCCTCCTCACCCCTGCATACGTGACATTCCTCGAGTTGATGAGTAGATTATTTTTTTTTTTTACCTTTGGTGATGTTGTTGTTTAAACAGACCTCATTCCTCCTTTTGATGTGTTTTAAATAAACTTGATGATAACAATGTGTTCTTATGTTGATGCTTAATGTATACGTATAGTGTTTTGGTAATTTTGCTGAGTGTGACAATACGTATGACATACAGTTGAGTGAAGCTCAAAAAAATCAGAGGTTAAATAGGTCAGGTGAGACGCGGGAGGCGGATGCTGTATTATTCATGTGTTTATATGATTCCTGGTTGCTGGGGCGAGGGCGGTTTCCGAATGGCAAGTGGCTGCTGGATTAAAGTTCAATCTTGAGGATAGGAAGTGTTAGAGAATGTGTATATGCGAATACCTTATATTTATTGTTATAAGAGAAGGGCAGGAAGATGAATGATTTTCTCGGGAAAACGGCTAGTGGCCAGCGGTTGATACTTGCCAGTGCGAGTGTAGTAGTGATTTGAATAAATGGCGAAACGGTGGTGGTGAAATGTGTTGCGAAATTGAGCGGTAAACCCTCACAAGTGAAATCGAGGGATGAAGGAATATCTATTCCTACCCCTGCCCCGCCCAAAAAGCCTGTATTGCTCGCAACCAGAGGGAGGTTATTAATCAGGTTGTATAATACTGATGTTGATATGATTTCATTTTTTCACTTTGGGTATTCTGTTTATTAGATGCATATATCATAAGAAGAAATGAGTGGAATGATTTACATTGCATTGTGTACATATTTTCATGCAATATTTCATTAATAATTATTTTTTTTTGTGGAAGATGTGTCATTTTTTTAGGTGATTTCTCTATCGATATTTCATGTTGCATTTCTGTTCAGTACATGCCGTGCCTACTCTGGGACGGAATGTCCTCCATATATCATAGACTAGTGAGGGCGAGTGCGCACCTCCTCCCGGAAGAAGGAACTTGTTGTGTGGGAGGGGGGGGGGGGCGAGTAATGGACTAATTCGTAAATTTCATTATATCTTCTATTCATGTATTTTTTTTACATATTTTAATGAAGAATTAACGTTTTTTTTCAAGGACGTTTGCTATGAAGTGTTGCGTAATGTAATCGAAATTGTTGTAAGATTCATGTGAGATAGGAAAAAGGGCTTAGGTAATGTTCGTTTCTATTTTATGATGTGTTGCATCAAGTTTGAAAGAGAATTTCAGAACATGTACTTTACCACGTGCTTTTGATGGTTCGTGAAACCTGGAGAACAGTCTGGCGTAGCATACGTACAGCGTTTGGGAGAGTAATATTTGGCAATTTTGACTCTTGCACTACCCCCCCAATCTACCAGAACTCTATCCTGGAAGCTTCTGGAATTAGCCAACATTTCATATATAGGTGACATAAGGTTGAGTTAGAGTCAAAGACAGACAGACACAGAGATTGAGTTAGAACTACAGTCTTCCCCTCTCCCTCTCATTCTCGCAAGTATCCCAATGTTTTGTCGAAAATGTTCATTACGTTAGTGTGTCCTCTCTTGAGTGACTATTTTTGCAAGGAGTGTATTATTCCAACCATCCTTATTTGGGAACCGATTGTGTTTGATTCCTGTTAAGAACCCGAGTGAGAGTTTAATACAGTTTATTAATACGTAAGAGTAAATACCTAGTTTGGTTTTGAGTGTGCTTAAGAGACCTTTGGATATTCAGTGTTTTATATATTGCTCTCTGGGAGCTATTTAACGGTCTCAGAATTTATGTATTAATGTTTTAAAGTGTAACAGTTTTAATGTAAAAGCAAACAGGGGAGATTAGAATTTGAGAACTTGATTAATGTGCCAGCCGTAGTACATATATTATGTTTGGTTCCCATTAATGAGCCATAGTATAATATATTTTTTAATGCTCAGACTTCGGGAGTTACAGTCATATGATATATTTCGGGCGCTCAGACCCTTGGCATCGAGCGAGTCTGTTTTCAATATTGGTGATAACAGGGCCGTGTTTTTAATTAACAGTTTTTGATAGTGTTGATAGGATTTTGAGTATTGTTAGTATATTATTTTTGGGAGAGGCATTGATTATTCTAAAATTACAAGATGGCACAGTTTAATACCCAATAGTTTTTAAGTAACCCAAGGGTTCAGGAATTGTCAGAATCTAATGTAACTAAAGCTCAGTGGCTCTTGATCTTAATGGCATGAGGTGGCCATGTTACGAGTAGGATGAAGAAGACTAAATTCAATTGTATAGCCTTAGAAGCGTTGAGAAAATCACGAAATTGTCGGAAGAGAATATTGTGGCTGCTTGTGAACTGTTGGAGGAAGCTCAAGAAGAATTCTTAACAAAGCAAGGACAGGTTGGCATTCAAACTGAAGTTATGAAAGCAGATAATGATGTAGAAGCTGAGATTTGACATATTGCAGCGGAAGAGAATTTGATCAGGTTGAAGATGATGGCACAACGAGAAGAAAGAGAGAGAAGACGGGAAGAAATGGGAGCAAGGCGAGAAAAAGATGAGAGAGAAGAAAAACGACGTGCATGGAAATGGAAGAAAAACAATGAGAAGTCTGAGCGATTGTAAGACATACAAGGCTAATGGAAGCGAGGGGAATCGCAAGACAGGAAGAGAAAGAGAGAAGACAGGAAGAAAAAGAGATGGAAGATGCGAGGTATACGCGGGGGTTAGAACTTTTGCATGGCTGCACCCATCTGAAAGTGCAGACAGAAACCAATATGGTCCGTGCCAAGCAAGAATCCGTGTTTAATGTATTGGAAACCCAGAGGTTAATTCAAAGGTTCACAGAAGAGTCCCCAGATCAGTTCTTCGATCATTTTGAAACGGTCACAGCGACGATGAAATAGCCAGAAGATAAATGGTCTGTGTTATTGAAGAGTGTCCTCTTTGGGAAGGGCTGCAGTGGTTACTTATCCTTATCTCATGACCAGAGGATGGATTATCAAGAAGTGAAGAGAAGTATGCTGCAAGTATACTGAATATTATAATGAAAGGTTCCAAAGTTTGAAAAAGGACAAGAAAATTACTTTCCCGGATTATACTTATAAGGTACGACGATGTTTTGAGATGGATAGAGGCGGCTAACGTAAAGAAGGGTGATTTACAAGAATTGATAATACTAGACCAGTATCTATGAGGGATTCCTGAATACATTCGAACATACTTGAGAGAGAGAGAGAGAGAGAGAGAGAGAGAGAGAGAGAGAGAGAGACAGAGAGAGAGAGAGAGGCGAAGAAACTTGATAAAGTTGCTTCGCTGAGTGAAGATTACAATATTATGTGTCGTAAAACCTCCTCGAGCGCGAAGTATCATCCGCTGTTCCGACCAAGTATAAAGTATTTGCCGAATCATGGAAATCAGTTCGGAAATAGCTACGGGAACAAGTTCAACAATTACAATTGAAGTGGCACTGGTACTGTCCCTAAGCAGAATGTGATGTTATCACAGAAACAAATGTCGAATCTTCCTCCTTCAAGTATCGTGAAAGACCAGCAGAAGGTTGATATTGCCAGTTTTAATTGTGGTGAAAGAGGCCATATCAGTAAAGAATGTTGGTAATACCAACCGAAAGCAGTCGTCCAAGTGATTAAAGATAATTTGACCTCACAGAAAGAGAAGACAAAGAAGCAATCGGGAAAGGATGGAGAGGAAGATGAACCAGCCACTGTTTACACAATGAATTGGACAAACCCAAACAGCATGGATGCCTTTAAACCAAAATAATTTTAGAGGTATGTTAGCTGTAATAGTAGGGGATGACCAACCCCAGTCAGGATATTCTGCGATACATGTTGTAACCAAAGTGTGGTTGTACGGGGAGCACATACGATGGTGGAACAGTCTCTCGCAGGCGACTCAATTATTTTGAAGGGAATATAAGGAAAGGAGGTCACCGATATTTCTCGATTAAAATTGTCATACGAATTAGTAACAGGTAATTTTGACTTTGCAGTAAAGGATTCAATGGCTGTTGAAGGAGTAGACGTCCTGTTGCGCAATGAGGTTGGTGGAGTGCCGTTTGTGCCTTGTCCCATTGTAAAGGAGAAACCTTTGAAGTATAGTCTAACGACTGGACTCGAGAAGGACTAACCATCTCTGTTTCCTATTGGTGTGACGACTACGAGGATGAAAAATGGAAGTGACTGCTGAAGAAGAAGAAGAAATCAAAGTAGTGATGAACTTAGAAGATTTGTTTTCCAAAGATGAGGATTCCCTTGATAGTTCGCAAGAGTAGAAGTCCCGAGTAAGTCCAAACGAAGAGGAACGACAGACGAGGGGATAAGAAGACAAAAACGAAGAAGAAAGCGAAGGAACAATGAACTTAAAAACTTTTTTTTCCAAAGAAGAGGATTCCCTTGACAAAACGTAAGAGGAGAAATCTCAAGTAAGCCTGAGCGAAGAGGAACAACAGACGAGTGGGCAAGAGGATGAAGAAAAAATGGACCTGAAAGATATGAATTTGTAGGATTTGCTTTCTGAAGAAAAGGATTCCCTTGATGATCCGCAAGAAGAGAACTCAAGATTAAGCACGAGCAAAGAGGAATGACAGATGAGCGGACAAGTGAACAAAGAAGAAAAGAAATCAAATGAGCAATGAACTTGCATGATTTGTTTTCTGAAGAAGAGGATTTCCTGAATAGTAAGCAAAAAGAGAAATCAAGATTAAGCCAGAGCGAAGAGGAGCGGCAGATGAGGAGACAAGTAGACAAGGAAGAAATGAACGTGGGAGAAATGAAAACCTCAACGTTAGAAGTAGGACGAGTGAGTAGGAAAAGTCTGATAAGATTGCAACGGAAGGATGCAGCGTTAACAGAGTTAAAGTACCGTGTAGTGGGCGAGGTGGAGGCACAGCAGTCTCTGACCTATTATTATCTTCAAGATGGGTTGCTTATGAGGAAGCATAGACCCAGGGATGTCCTTAGGAAGGCTGAATGGTTGATATATCGCCAGATATTAATTCCCGCACCATTGAGAAGAGAGGTGATCGTAATAGCGAAGACGAGGAAGACGACAGAGAATATAATGAAACACTATTTCTGGCCTGGCATGCCTAAGGACATGAGCCAGTTTTGTCGTGCAAGTCACATATGTTAGGCGGCTGAAAAGACAAATGCGTGCTTTAGGGAAGCTCTCTTACACCCGCTGGAAGTACGGGGAGAACCATTCAGGAAAGGACTGAAGAAAAGTTAGCAGAAAACTGAAACGATCAAGAGAAAACAGGAGAATTTATCAAGACTTTGGGGAAAAGGATCGGCGAGGTAAGGAAATTTTCCCTAGAAGGTATGAATACGATGCGTCAATGACAGACAAAGGTAAGTTTTTGGTGAGAAGAATACGAACGTACAGGTTGCAGGACCCTTCAGCACAGGACCAGAGAAAATGTTAGTAGGAGAAAGGAAGGATCAAGAGGAAACGGACGAAAGAAATGTTAAGGATTCGAGGACAGTAAACGGCGAGTTAAGGAAATTTTCCCTAGAAGATGTGAAAATGAGGTAAGGATGAATGAAAAAAAAGGTTTAGCATAAAAAAGTACGAACAGACAGGTTACGGTAGGACAGCAGGTGTTAGTCTACGCAAAGGACAGAAGATTCCTTATCACCAACGAGTAACAAGAACCCTTCCTGATTTTGGAGAAAAGCAGTGGGTTACGGTAGGAAAGCAGGTGTTAGTCTATGCATAGAAGAGAATATTCCCTATCACCAACGAGTTACAAGAATCATTCCTGATTTTGGAGGAGAGCAGTGGACAGACCTTCATTATGGAGATATCAGAAGAAGGGAAAATTCAAAGGAATACGATATTAATTTCAAAACCAAGACTTCAAGCACCAGATTTCACAGATAATTCCATATCCAAGTGCATGCGTCACATAAAGGGATTGAAGCTGTCTTATTGCAAGAAGATAAGGAAGGAATTCTTCATCCTGTTTGACTCATGTTATCAAAGACGAAGAAGAAGCAACGAGTTGACTTGACAGTTGAAACAGAATTGCTGGTGCTGATTGCAGAATTGAACAAATTTCTAATTTATGTAAGTCGACCATAAAATGAAGATATTATAGTATATTCCGATCACAATTCTTTAACTTTTGTGAAAAAGATGAAAAATAATAATCAAAGGTTAACCAGAAGGCCATTATGTTTGCCACTGAATAGTATCTATGTAAGGAATATATCAGGTAAAGATAACGAACATGCAAAGTTAAGGTGGTTGCAGGTTATTCATCTAGTGCTAAATCAATGGACACAAACCCAAAATGAATAATCCTTTTTGGGGAGAGCTATCTTACGAAGCTGGTCTAGTGTAGAGTAAATATCGTAGATTATCAATAATATTTTTTATACTTCATATATTATCTTCCTTTGAACATTGAAGAGATAATACCCAGCCCATAAAATGAGCCCCTCTCATGTAGATATTATGTAAATTACGTAAGACTTTGGTCGAGAATTTCATTATATTCTTTATTCAAGTTAAAATATGTAATTTATTAAAGAATTAACTTTTTATTTCATGTATGTTTGCTATGAAGTCTTGCGTAGTCTTTTTAAAAGTGTAGTAGGATTCATGTAAGATAGGAATAAGGACTTAAGTGATGTTCTTTTCTATTTTATGATGTGTTGCATCATGTTTGAGAAAGAGTTTCAGAACATGTGCTTTAGAATGTTCTTCACCACATGCTTTCGAAGGTTAGTGAAACCCTTTGAGGGGATGTTATCTTTGTTTTCTTATTTCGGGCACAATGGGTGGGTGGAGCTAGCTGACAGAGAAAGCCGTCTGACGTTGCGTACGTACGGCGTATGGGAGAATAACATTTGGCAGCTTTGACGCTTGGTAAAACACCCCACTCTACCAGAACTCGATCCTAGAAGCTTCTGGAATTAGCACAATTTCATATAAAGGTGACCCAAGATTGGGTTAGAGTCAGAGACAGACAGTCATAGAGATTGAATTAGAACCGCATCCTTCCCCTCTTAATCGCTTTCACGCAAGTACCACAGTGTTTTGTCGATGGTGTTCATTATGCTAGTGTGTCCTCTCCTGAGTAACTTTGTGCCCCAAAGTAAATTATGTGTCAAAAAATGTGCAACACTAAAAAGTGATTTTGAATTCATTGAACGAGTGTGAGTGTTGGCATTGTATAACTTTTTTGTAAACACCCCTGTAAGAAGTATAGATTTTTTTAAAGTTATCTTGTTATCTATTATTCATTAAGTGTCAAACGTGAACTATGTATTATTCAGAATTATTTCAAGCACTTATATTATTTCTTTGCATTATTTCTTTTCTCAGGTTAAGGTTTATTCAGACATAATAGTTCAAGTCTATTTCAAAAATATTTTTTTTTTCCAGTGACTTAATTTTGTTATGTAAATTATTTTCAAACTCTTTGCAATTTATTTAGAATATATTTATTCCTGCAGTAAATGTATTATTCTGATCATCATTATTTGGGACCAGATTCTGGTCGATTCCTGTTAAGGACCACAGTAGGAGTTAAAACTGGTTTGATATTACTTTAGAGTAAATACCTAGTTTAGTTTTGAGTGTGCTTAAGAGACTGTCTGGGAGTTATTTAACGGTCTCAGAATTTGTGTATTAATGTTTTAAAGTATAACAGTTTTAACGTAAAAGCAAAAAACAGACGCTAGAATTCGAGAAGTTGAATTACTTTCCAGTCGTAGTATATATAATATTATATGTTTGGCTCCCAGTCACGAGCCTTAGTAGAGTAATTTTTTTTTAATGCAGAGACCTCGGGAGTCATAATTGAATAATATATTTTGGGTGCTTAGACACGGGATCCATACATTAATATATATATATATATATATATATGTATATACACATATATAAATATATATATATATATAATATATATGTATATATATTTAATATATATATATATATATATATACATACAAATATATATATATATATATATATGTATATATATATATATATATATGTATATACATGTATGTATGTTTTATTTATTAAGGATATTATCCATCAATAACTTGAGTATATATCACATCACCTCATTGCTCATACTTTGGAAAAATAGATTTACTCATTTAAAAAAAATTATTTTGCTGTTAACGTGGTTATTGATGGTAATACTGTAAACAAATTGGAAATCATAAAGCATAGCATGATGAAAAAGATATTCTAAATAATAATAATAATAATAATAATAATCATAATAATAATAATAATAATAATAATAATAATAATAATAATAATAATAATAATAATAATAATTATAATAATAATTAGTATTATAAAAATAGTTATGAAATCAGTCTATACTTGTGATAACAACGTGTTTATCAACACAATAGAATAGAAAGTATTACTGTAGATGTGTACATGTAATTGAAAAATGTAAAATCTTAGTAAAATTAATATAGATATCTATTAGTAAATTAGTCATTGTTTTGATCATTCGATTCATTTAAATAAAAAAAAATTGTTCCCTAAACATTGCAAAATATGTGAGAGAGAGAGAGAGAGAGAGAGAGAGAGAGAGAGAGAGAGAGAGAGATATGACATAATGGTTCCAAGGTATTTCTTTTCGTGGGTATTTATTGCTTCCTGTTATCTCTGACCTTTCATCTTTCGAGTTCTAAGTATATCTCAGCAAAAGAAAAAAAAATGTGAAAATAAAAAAAAAATAGATAAGTTGGGAGAACGAAAGTTCTTGTTTACTGTTCTTACTTTGGATATAATGCATCAGAAGATTTTTCGTATTGTCATTAGTTGTGCTAATGGAATATGACTGAGAGAGAGAGAGAGAGAGAGAGAGAGAGAGAGAGAGAATATTTTTATTCAAATAGTTCCATTCAGAGTCACCTATAAGACTTACCTGAAATGGAATGGTATTCCAGATATATATATATATATATATATACATATATATATATATATATATATGTATATATATATATATATATATATACATATATATATATATATATATATGTATATATATATATATATATATATACAAATACAAATTTTACAAAACCTATCTATTCAGCACTTTGTTGTAGCAAGATTGCATTTTGATAGCGAGGGGTAGTTGGTTGCCTTTGTGCATTCAAGTAGACAAGGTGCTCGCCTGAGAGTCAGTTGTACAGTGTACTTTCAAAACCTTTTTAATAAAGTGAAAATTTCAAGGTTCCGATATCTTATTATCCGAGGACATGGGACATATTGGTGTCAGATGTAAAAATACATCTGGTTTTGTATGTTGCGAGTGAAGTTGTTCTTCAAGGCAGTAAAATAAACGTTCAAGATGCCTAGGTACGCGAGAACTAACATAGCAGGAGATGAAAACAGAGGAGCAGTAGTGTATAGCATTGCCGAGGAAGAATATAAACAGGAAATTAGAACGCAAAAATTGTAAAATAAGATAGGTAACTTAGAAGAGTTAGTAAACAGATTCTTGGTTGAACGAAAAGAGGAGGAGCACGCACCAGAGCATATCCGCCGTACATTACCGAAATCTAAAAGCACACAAGTGAAAGTACACATCCCCAGCTGAGTGAAAATAACATTGTAGCTAGAAAGTTGCCAGAACTCCAGGCAAGTGTTAGGCCTTTTGATGTTCAACGGCATAACAAAGGGTTTCAATCGATCGGAGTGTTTTATAGAGACTTTGAAGTAGCCACATATTGGTGGTCGACAAGAAAAAAACCTATTTGGGTAATTAGATTGCTGAAAGATGCTCTGGAAATGGAGGTAATGTGTTGGCCACAAGAAAGTTCAAGAAGTTATACTGAAATAAAACGATTTTTAAATGAGAAGTATGCCTTACTTTATGCGAGAAAAGAGGACATAAAAGGAAAATACAAACCCAAATTTCGGGAAGGTGAATCCATTCTCAGTTTTGCAACTCGCATTTTTCGGGATTGTTATTCGTTTACTACCCAGAGAGCCAATCTACCAGAAGCTGATGAAAAAGCAATTGCCTGTAAACATATTCAGAGCTTAGTAAACCCCTATTGATGTGGTTATTTATTCGATGACAATCGCTCGTTAGCAGAAGTAGTGAGCGTGAAACAAAACATTTTGGACAGTTTGCAAGAAGAAAAAATGTCTAGAAATAACTGGCTCGATTCTGAGAAGTTATTAGCCATGAGAGGCACTTATCAACCCCCTAAGTGGGATAGGGGAGAACGCATTCAGCAGGTGAGAAGAGTTTACAGATGCTGGCAGTGTGGGGGAGAGGGGTACCGACGAAAGGCGTGACCCTCACAAGGATCCCCTCCCTGTAACGCTTGTCAGGCCTACGGTCATCTATCTCTAGAGTGCCCAGCAAAAAAATGCAAGGGAGGGCAGGCTGTGGCACACGCACATCTGCCCCCGCCCAACATCCAAGGAAAAGGAAACAGAGGATGGGGGAGACGAGGGGGATCGACGCTTCCCCCCCCCCCCCCATATGACATCAGAAGCAGCAGTGAGGCTGCGCTCCCATCGACGACACACTTGGTAGAGCAGGCACTGGGACCTCCAAAGCTAACCCCGACATCACCACCGCAGCACTAGGGAGCAGCGGAATTGCAGACGAGGTCATTAGCCCATGTCCCATATATTGTAATGGCCGAATAGGAAGGTTAGGGGTTAGGATTGACCTGCTATATAACTCTATTCCAGCGCTGATCGACACAGGAGACAGCGTTTCACTAGTTGAGAAAAATTTCTCCTTAAACCCACTACAGTCAGGGGCATCTTCGTCCTTGACACGCCAGGAGGAAATAAAATATACATAAACCATACAACAATCGTCAACTTTAAGGTGGGATCTGCGAAGTTTACACATGATTTTTTGTCTTGCCATCTTGGGAATTCCAGGAATCGAAGCTATTTGAGGAATAGATTTCTTTTCTAGTAATAAAATATGCATTTTTGGCGGAAAAGATACGATAACAGTGAAAACAGGAGGGTGTATTTTGCCGATAGAAAGTCATGAGAGAGTAAGTGCTTGTACGAGCACAGAGAGACATTTAAGTAAGGTAACAGCTGTACCTGAGAGAGGAGATGTGGTGTCTCCCAAGACACTTACGAGCATATTAGTGACCCAGTGTCACCCTCTTCCTGAAGGAACCAAGGTCGTTGTTAGACCCCATGATGATTGGGCGAATATAATTTTAGAGGGCTTATCGGAAATAAAAGAGAACAGACCTAATATAACTATAGTTAATTTGTCAAATAAAAGAGTTGTGTTAGGAAGTGATTCTGTGTGTGAATAAGAGTTATGTGAAATTGCTAATAATGGGATCTAGGGAGCCACAGCCCCAGTCGTACAGACGAGTGCAATCAGAATACGATTATGCAAGAGTGAAAACTATTTGCGTCAGAATATCACCCTGTAGTTAGTGACATTGTTGATTATTGTTATGATGTAATTGCAATTGGAGATGAGCCACCCGGGAGGATTGATCAAATTCCCTTTATCTTCAAAACTGGAGAGGGGGAGCTGATGAGGTCAAGACCTTATAAGGTACCCATCCATTTCCATGGAGAGATAGAAAAGGAAATTAGTAAATTAAGGAAACAAGGGGTAATTGAGGAGAGTGAATCAACCAGGGCTTCTCAAATTGTAGCTGTTAGGAAAATGGATGGCTCAGTAAGATTGTGTTTTGATTATAGGAAGTTGAATGCAGTTACTGAGGATAATGCATTTCCATTACGCTTGATAGAAAAATTACCTGTGAAGGTATGGGATAGCAAATATTTTACAACTGTTGATTCAAAATCTGGGTACTTTCAAATCTCCATTCAGGAAGACAGTGAATGTAATACGGCATTTATAGGTATCGATCAACTATTTCAGTTTAATTTTCTTCCTTTCAGTGTTAAAAATACTCCAAGTCTTTCTCTAGAGTAATGATGGCAGTTTTGTGTCCCTTAATTGGCCATAATATTCTTGTCTATTTAGAAGATTTCATAACTACAGGGAAAATGGCTTAAGAACATAATAATAATATTCGTAAAGCTTTAGAAGCATTGCGACCTGGTGGTATGAAAATAAGTTTGTCAAAGTGATAATTTTTTTGTAAACAGGTCGAATATTTAGGTCATATAATAACCCCAGAAGGTATCGAACCCTGCCCAAGTAAAGTAGCAGCTATTAGAGATTTCCCAAGGCCACGTCACTCTAAGGAAGTAGCTGAGTTCCTTGGGATCGCTGGGTATTACCGTAAATTCATAGGAGGTTTTGGAGATATAGCAAGACCCTTAGATGCTTCAAAGAAACAAATGTAATAAACTGGGGATTGGAAGAAGAAAGAGCCTTTAACCATTTGAAAGCTGCCTTAACTAGCAAAGACTTATTTGCATATTCTAGATTTGATTACCCGTTTTTAGTGACAACAGATGAGAGTAGCATAGCTATTAGTAGCATATTTTCTCAACAAGATGATAAAAGTAAAGAGCGACCCATTTGTTTTGTTCCCGAGCATTGAAAATAGCAGAAAAGTACATTTGATTGAGAGACTTTGGCTATTCTTTGGGTTCTAGAGAGGCATCGGTTCCTTTAATTAGGTCAGTCGATTGAGTTGCATAGTGATCATTGGCCCTTATGTGACCTCTTTTTCAAAGGGGAATTGACCTCTCTACAAGCGAGATGAATTGAGAGATTGTTAGAGTTTAATAAAAGGGTTTTAACTACGTAGAAGGTAAAGCAAACAAGGTAGTTGATGCCCTCCCTAGAGGTGAAGTAATAGGAGTAACAACTAGAGCACAAAAGAGGAACGAAGAACGTAACCAAAATATTGAAGACCCCCATCAAACTAGAGGAAATAGAAAACTGGATGTGAATACTCCCCTGGAGCAATCAGTATAAGGGAGCGGAGATAGAGAGAGAAAGAATGCTTTACAGATATTAGGGAGAGAGAGAGTGATTGGAGCGGTGAAGGTGAATATATGTGGGTGGTCGATGACAGGACTACGGGTGTCCAGAATGAATGCCTTGATGATGCTGGTGTGATTGACTTGGGAGGTTGGGACATAAAAGAAGTCCGAGAGCAACAGAAAAAAGAGGAATGAATGGAAAGAATGCGAGCAGTGATTAAATGGGAGAATTTTTTTTCAGAGAAAATGATATCTTATACTGTGCTCACGAGAAGAGGGAAGTGGAATTTTGTGCGCGAGTAGTTCTTCCTCTCTCTTTAATTAATTGAGCTATCCACATTGCACAGGCAATCCGGAATTCGAGGCATTTATAGATTGATAGAACATTAAAGAGAGCAGGTGAATCCTTATTTTGGTGTGAAATGAGAAAATCTGAAGGGAATTATGTAAAATGTGGTCATTCTTATAACTGTTTCAAAGAACATAAAAACCCTGTACCGGAAGCCAGAAAGTGACCTCTGATTCCTATTAAATTTATAGGTTCCATATGGATGTGGTAGGACCATATCCTACTAGTTTAACGCAACATAAGTATATAAGTGTATATATTGATGCATTTACTCGGTAATGTGACGAGCCAGGAGAGGTTGTGAACCAAAGGCTAAATGAATGCAACTGAATACTTTATTATAGACACATCCGGTACATATACACACTAGGTCCCGGTAAGAAGGTCACAAAATACAAACATGCTATTTCTTGTCCAACCGGCAACCTGTTCTGTTAACAGTTAACAATAAAATAGAAAGGCATGTTAATACAAGTTGCTGTCAGGGCGAGGGGAAATCAAGGATTCAAAGGATAATGTATACAAAAAAGAGAAATATTGTTATTATGTACTATTGTGTGACACGAGAGTGGTACACGGTTCCCCCCCCCCCCTGAAAGTGACATACCTTACATGTTAAATAGGTTTTGAACCAAAGGCTAAATGAATGCAACTGAATACTTTATTATAGACACATCCGGTATATATACACACGAGGTCCCGGTAAGAAGGTCACGAAATACAAACATGCTATTTCTTGTCCAACCGGCAACCGGTTCTGTTAACAGTTAACAATAAAATAGACAGGCATTTTAATACAAGTTGCTGTCAGGGCGAGGGGAAATCGAACATTCAAAGGATAATGTATACAAAAAAGAGAAATATTGTTATTATGTACTATCGTGTGACACAAGAGTGGTACACGGTTCCCCCCCCCCCTGAAAGTGACATACCTTACATGTTAAATAGGGTGCCCTGATCTAGAGAGGCGATCTAAAGGCGGGTCATCTGGCAGGAGATAAGAAGGTTTCAGACGATCAATGGAGACCCAGTTTTCTTTGCCCCGAATGTTTAGTAGGAATACTTTTGGATTGCGTCGGATCACAAGGAAAGGGCCCATGTAAGGGGGCGTTAGTGTTGTTGTTGCTTAGGAAGACATGAGCTGCAGAGTGCAAGTCTGCCGATATGTGATGTTTTGCTGTGAGCTTGTAAGTCTGGCGATATGGTGTAAATTTTCCCATGATGTGACGTATGCGCTGCAGATTGTCAGAGGAGGTTTTAGAAGGAGAAAATTCGGCGTTGACGACCAACGGGTCGCCTTACATCATTCCAGCTGCTGAGACGTCCAGGTAGTCTTTAGGAGTGGTCCTTAGTTCTAGGAGGACCACGGGAAGCTGAATAAACCAGTTGGAGTCATTACAGCTGGACATCAAAGTGGCATTGAGGGGTCGATGAAAACGTTCAATCATCCCATTGGCAGCAGGGTTGTAGGCAGCTGTCTGATGTAGGGTGATGCCAAGGACATTCGCTAATGATGTCCACAATTAAGAGGTGAAAGTGCTACCCCTGTCAGAAGTAATATGCTCAGGGATACCAAATCTTGCAATCCATCCTGAAAGTAAGGCAGATGTACATGACGCAGATGTTGCAGTTTTCATAGGAATGGCTTCAGGCCAACGAGTGGAGCGGTCAATGATGGAAACAGGTAACAATGTCCTTGTGATGTGGGTAAGGGGCCTACCACGTCGACGTGAATGCGGGCGAAATAAGGCTGAGGTTGAGGAATGGAGCCCACTCCTGTGTCCATGTGTCGATGTACTTTGGAAATCAAGCAAGGAGTACAGGCACTGACCCGATCCTTAGCATGCTTAGTAATACCTGTGCTGTAGAACGGCTTGAGGGATGTGAAAGGCCGTGAATGAAATAAAACACCTATTGGTGCATGAGAGCAGGAATCCATGGTCGCGGTCTACCAGTACTGATGTCACAGAGAAGGGTGGTGTTGTAGTCGTCAAGGGAGACGACTTCCCAATGGAGCCATGTGCAGGATGTCCTATATGCTTAATATTCTGGATCCTGTCATTGGGCTTCAGCAAAGGCGTTATGATCCAAACCAAGTTGAACGTCGGCCAACGTGTTTCTTGACAGGGTATCGGCAAAGGGATTCATTTTCCTAGGGGAGTGTTGAAGGGTGCAATTGTATTCAGCCATGGCGGAGAGATGTCGGCGTTGACAGGCGGACCAGGCGTCAGACTGTCGAGTGAAGGCGTGCACCAGAGGCATGTGGTCTGTGCAAAAGATGAAGGGCGTACCTTCTAAGAAATGGCAAAGTGACGGACAGCCAAGTGCACTGCCAGTAATTCGCGATCGAAGGTAGATTAACCCGATTCTGCATTGGACAGTTTTCTACTGAAGAAGGTCAATGGGCAGGGTGAGCCGTTGACCACCTGTTTGAGTACTGCAACAATAGCAACGTCGCTGGTATCGGTGAAGAGAAGGAGAGGGACATGTGGGACGAGAAAAGTGAGAGCTGCAGCGGTTGATAGGGCATTCTTTGTGTTGCAGAAGGCCGCTTCTTGAAGGGGACCCCACTTCAGGTCCTTTGGCTTGCCCTTGAGGGAGGCGTAGAGGGAATCAAGAGTGGCGGCAATGGATGCAGAAAACGGTGATAAGAGTTGATCATGCCCAAGAATTCCTGCAGTGCTTTGACTGTCGAGAGCGCGGGTAAGTTATGAACAGCTGCTACCTTCTCAGGGAGGGGAGGGACTCCTTCAGGAGTGATGCGGTGCCCTAAAAACAAGACTTCATTGGTGCCAAAGGTATACTTGTCGTACCAGACTATAAGACCGTTTTGTTGTAGGCGGTCGAGTATGATTCGCAGGTGATGGAAGTGTTCCTCTTTTGAGGAAGAGAACACAAGTATGTCGTCCAGGTAACATACAGAGAAGGGGAGGTCCCCTAAGATGCTATCCATGAGACGTTGAAAAGTGGCCCCAGCATTACCAAGGCCAAAACAGGAGTAATTGAGGGTGTATGTACCAAAGGGAGTGGTGATGGCAGTCCTGGGGATGTCTTCTGGGTTCATAGGCACCTGATAATACCAATCAAGAGGTCAAGCATGTAGAAAACCTTCGCTTTGTGTAGGTAGGAGGTCAAGACAGCGTTGTTTTGGAGGGGGTAGTGATCCGGTTCTGTTTGCATGTTCAGGCGCCTGTAATCCCCACAAGGACGGAGGGAGCCGTCTTTCTTCAGGATGATGTGTAAAGGTAACGACCATGGGCTGGAGACCTTTTGGCATAGGCCCATTCCTTCCATTTCCCCGAACATCTGTTTGGCGGCTGCCAATCAATCAGGTGCCAGACGTCTGAATATGGCGAAAACTGGGGGTCCCGTCGTCTTGATATGGTGATAAATACCGTGTTTGGTAGGAGCCGTGGGCGTTTGGTAAATTTCTGGACAGAAAACGTCCGGCTACCAGGCGGACGCCGGCAGACTTAGACAGATTACGTCGTCTCCTGAATAGTTCCCTTCGCAAAAGAGAACGACAAGCACCCGGGTCTACCTATGTGTATAAATATATATATATATATATATATATATATATATTATTACTATCCAAGCTACAACCCTAGTTGGAAAAGCAAGATGCTATAAGCCCAAGGGCCCATATAGGGAAAAATAGCCCAGTGAGGAAAGGAAATAAGGAAATAAATAAATGGTAAGAACAAATTAACAATAAATCATTCTAAAAAAGGCAACAACGTCAAAACAGATATGTCATATATAAATTATTAACAACATCAAAAACAAATATGTCATATATAAACTATAGAAAGACTCATGTACGCCTAGTCAACAAAAAAGCATTTGCTTCAACTATGAACTTGTGAAGCTCTACTGATTCAACTACCCGCTTAGGAAGATCATTCCACAACTTGGTAACAGCTGGAATAAAACTTCTGGAGTGATGCATAGTATTGAGCCTCAGGATGGAGAAGGCCTGGCTATTAGAATTAACTGCTTGCCTAGTATTACGAACAGGATAGAATTGTCCAGGGAGATCTGAATGTAAAGGATGGTCAGAATTATGAAAAATGTTATGCAGCATGCATAATGAACTAATTGAACGAGGGTGCCAGAGATTAATATCTAGATCAGGAATAAGAAATTTAATAGACCGTAAGTTTCTGTCCAACAAATTAAGATGAGAATCAGCAGCTGAAGACCAGACAGGAGAACAATACTCAAAACAAGGTAGAATGAAAGAATTAAAACACTTCTTCAGAATAGATTGATCACCGAAAATCTTAAAAGACTTTCTCAATAGGCCAATTTTTTGAGCAATTGAAGAAGACACAGACCTTAAATGTTTCTCAAAAGGAAATTTGCTGTCGAGAATCACACCTAAAATTTTGAAAGAGTCATACAAATATAAGGAAACATTATCAATACTGAGATCCGGGTGCTGAGGAGCCACCGTCCTTGACATACTTACAATAATACTTAGAGTATTGTTAGGATTCAACTTCATACCCCATAATTTGCACCATGCACTAATTTTAGCTAAATCTCTATTAAAGGATTCACCAACTCCAGATCTACATTCAGGGGATGGAATTGATGCAAAGAGAGTATCATCATCTGCATATGCAAAAAGCTTGTTTTCTAGGCCAAACCACATGTCATGTGTATATCGTATGAAAAGTAACGGGCCAAGAACACTACCCTGTGGAACACCGGATATCACACACAAACACACACACACACACATACCACACACACACATATATATAATCATATATATATATATATATATATATATTAATATATAAATATAAATATATATATATATATATATATATGTGTGTGTGTGTGTGTTTGTGTGTGTGTGTGCATCTGTGCGTGCAAGTGTATAGATAATGTGTTTGTATATATATATATATATATATATACATATATAAATATATATATCTATATATATATATACATATATACATATATATATACATATATATATATACATACATATATATATATATATATATATCCATATATATACATATATATATATATATATATATATACATGCGCAGAAGAACCAAAGGGAAATGAAGATACAAAATATACGATTAAGTGCTGACTAGTTTCGTGATACTTCTTCAGAGTCCTCTGAAGAATTATCATGAAACTAGTCGGGACTTAATCGTATATTTCGTATTTTCATTTTTTTCTGGTTCTTTTGCATCTGAGCATCACGTTTTCCTGTAATGTTTATGCATATATATATATATATATATGTGTGTGTGTGTGTGTGAGCGTGTGTATATATATATATATATACACACATATATATATATATATATACAGTATATATATATATATATATATATATGTATATATACAGTATATATATATATATACATATATATTTATATATATGTATATTCAAATAAGCCATAAGCTTCACATAACATAGTTATTTTCATCTCCGACAGAATTAATCAAGTCTACAAATTCA
>NC_090753.1:6456058-6462485 GCF_036898095.1 Palaemon carinicauda
CATAAAGGAAATCTGAACCTGACACTAATCTAGCTGTCCGAGGATTTACCTGGTGAGACATCAGTCTCTTTACCAGCGAGTTTTACCAGATTTCCCCGGGCCACCACGTGACACAATTGGTAGTAATTCATTCAAATTACCCCTAATGAGTCAATATGGATAAATATCAACGCAACATCGTGTTTATTTCTATTTGAACACGATGTTGTGTTGATATTTATCCATATTGACTCATTAGGGGTAATTTGAATGAATTACTACCAATTGTGTCACGTGGTGGCCCGGGGAAATCTGGTAAAACTCGCTGGTAAAGAGACTGATGTCTCACCAGGTAAATCCTCGGACAGCTAGATTAGTGTCAGGTTCAGATTTCCTTTATGGGCTCTCGTGGCATGGTTGGTTTCGACCTGGCCTTTCATTAGAAGGGGCTAGCGTTCGATCCCAAGTATGAGGTAGAAATTTATTTCTATTTGAACACGATGTTGTGTTGATATTTATCCATATTGACTCATTAGGGGTAATTTGAATGAATTACTACCAATTGTGTCACGTGGTGGCCCGGGGAAATCTGGTAAAACTCGCTGGTAAAGAGACTGATGTCTCACCAGGTAAATCCTTGGACAGCTATATTAGTGTCAGGTTCAGATTTCCTTTATGGGCTCTCGTGGCATGGTTGGTTTCGACCTGGCCTTTCATTAGAAGGGGCTAGCGTTCGATCCCAAGTATGAGGTAGAAATTTATTTCTATTTGAACACGATGTTGTGTTGATATTTATCCATATTGACTCATTAGGGGTAATTTGAATGAATTACTACCAATTGTGTCACGTGGTGGCCCGGGGAAATCTGGTAAAACTCGCTGGTAAAAGAGACTGATGTCTCACCAGGTAAATCCTCGGACAGCTAGATTAGTGTCAGGTTCAGATTTCCTTTATGGGCTCTCGTGGCATGGTTGGTTTCGACCTGGCCTTTCATTAGAAGGGGCTAGCGTTCGATCCCAAGTATGAGGTAGAAATTTATTTCTATTTGAACACGATGTTGTGTTGATATTTATCCATATTGACTCATTAGGGGTAATTTGAATGAATTACTACCAATTGTGTCACGTGGTGGCCCGGGGAAATCTGGTAAAACTCGCTGGTAAAGAGACTGATGTCTCACCAGGTAAATCCTCGGACAGCTAGATTAGTGTCAGGTTCAGATTTCCTTTATGGGCTCTCGTGGCATGGTTGGTTTCGACCTGGCCTTTCATTAGAAGGGGCTAGCGTTCGATCCCAAGTATGAGGTAGAAATTTATTTCTATTTGAACACGATGTTGTGTTGATATTTATCCATATTGACTCATTAGGGGTAATTTGAATGAATTACTACCAATTGTGTCACGTGGTGGCCCGGGGGAAATCTGGTAAAACTCGCTGGTAAAGAGACTGATGTCTCACCAGGTAAATCCTCGGACAGCTAGATTAGTGTCAGGTTCCGATTTCCTTTATGGGCTCTCGTGGCATGGTTGGTTTCGACCTGGCCTTTCATTAGAAGGGGCTAGCGTTCGATCCCAAGTATGAGGTAGAAATTTATTTCTATTTGAACACGATGTTGTGTTGATATTTATCCATATTGACTCATTTAGGGGTAATTTGAATGAATTACTACCAATTGTGTCACGTGGTGGCCCGGGGAAATCTGGTAAAACTCGCTGGTAAAGAGACTGATGTCTCACCAGGTAAATCCTCGGACAGCTAGATTAGTGTCAGGTTCAGATTTCCTTTATGGGCTCTCGTGGCATGGTTGGTTTCGACCTGGCCTTTCATTAGAAGGGGCTAGCGTTCGATCCCAAGTATGAGGTAGAAATTTATTTCTATTTGAACACGATGTTGTGTTGATATTTATCCATATTGACTCATTAGGGGTAATTTGAATGAATTACTACCAATTGTGTCACGTGGTGGCCCGGGGGAAATCTGGTAAAACTCGCTGGTAAAGAGACTGATGTCTCACCAGGTAAATCCTCGGACAGCTAGATTAGTGTCAGGTTCAGATTTCCTTTATGGGCTCTCGTGGCATGGTTGGTTTCGACCTGGCCTTTCATTAGAAGGGGCTAGCGTTCGATCCCAAGTATGAGGTAGAAATTTATTTCTATTTGAACACGATGTTGTGTTGATATTTATCCATATTGACTCATTAGGGGTAATTTGAATGAATTACTACCAATTGTGTCACGTGGTGGCCCGGGGAAATCTGGTAAAACTCGCTGGTAAAGAGACTGATGTCTCACCAGGTAAATCCTTGGACAGCTAGATTAGTGTCAGGTTCAGATTTCCTTTATGGGCTCTCGTGGCATGGTTGGTTTCGACCTGGCCTTTCATTAGAAGGGGCTAGCGTTCGATCCCAAGTATGAGGTAGAAATTTATTTCTATTTGAACACGATGTTGTGTTGATATTTATCCATATTGACTCATTAGGGGTAATTTGAATGAATTACTACCAATTGTGTCACGTGGTGGCCCGGGGAAATCTGGTAAAACTCGCTGGTAAAGAGACTGATGTCTCACCAGGTAAATCCTCGGACAGCTAGATTAGTGTCAGGTTCAGATTTCCTTTATGGGCTCTCGTGGCATGGTTGGTTTCGACCTGGCCTTTCATTAGAAGGGGCTAGCGTTCGATCCCAAGTATGAGGTAGAAATTTATTTCTATTTGAACACGATGTTGTGTTGATATTTATCCATATTGACTCATTAGGGGTAATTTGAATGAATTACTACCAATTGTGTCACGTGGTGGCCCGGGGAAATCTGGTAAAACTCGCTGGTAAAGAGACTGATGTCTCACCAGGTAAATCCTCGGACAGCTAGATTAGTGTCAGGTTCAGATTTCCTTTATGGGCTCTCGTGGCATGGTTGGTTTCGACCTGGCCTTTCATTAGAAGGGGCTAGCGTTCGATCCCAAGTATGAGGTAGAAATTTATTTCTATTTGAACACGAAGTTGTGTTGATATTTATCCATATTGACTCATTAGGGGTAATTTGAATGAATTACTACCAATTGTGTCACGTGGTGGCCCGGGGAAATCTGGTAAAACTCGCTGGTAAAGAGACTGATGTCTCACCAGGTAAATCCTCGGACAGCTAGATTAGTGTCAGGTTCAGATTTCCTTTATGGGCTCTCGTGGCATGGTTGGTTTCGACCTGGCCTTTCATTAGAAGGGGCTAGCGTTCGATCCCAAGTATGAGGTAGAAATTTATTTCTATTTGAACACGATGTTGTGTTGATATTTATCCATATTGACTCATTAGGGGTAATTTGAATGAATTACTACCAATTGTGTCACGTGGTGGCCCGGGGAAATCTGGTAAAACTCGCTGGTAAAGAGACTGATGTCTCACCAGGTAAATCCTCGGACAGCTAGATTAGTGTCAGGTTCAGATTTCCTTTATGGGCTCTCGTGGCATGGTTGGTTTCGACCTGGCCTTTCATTAGAAGGGGCTAGCGTTCGATCCCAAGTATGAGGTAGAAATTTATTTCTATTTGAACACGATGTTGTGTTGATATTTATCCATATTGACTCATTAGGGGTAATTTGAATGAATTACTACCAATTGTGTCACGTGGTGGCCCGGGGAAATCTGGTAAAACTCGCTGGTAAAGAGACTGATGTCTCACCAGGTAAATCCTCGGACAGCTAGATTAGTGTCAGGTTCCGATTTCCTTTATGGGCTCTCGTGGCATGGTTGGTTTCGACCTGGCCTTTCATTAGAAGGGGCTAGCGTTCGATCCCAAGTATGAGGTAGAAATTTATTTCTATTTGAACACGATGTTGTGTTGATATTTATCCATATTGACTCATTAGGGGTAATTTGAATGAATTACTACCAATTGTGTCACGTGGTGGCCCGGGGAAATCTGGTAAAACTCGCTGGTAAAGAGACTGATGTCTCACCAGGTAAATCCTCGGACAGCTAGATTAGTGTCAGGTTCAGATTTCCTTTATGGGCTCTCGTGGCATGGTTGGTTTCGACCTGGCCTTTCATTAGAAGGGGCTAGCGTTCGATCCCAAGTATGAGGTAGAAATTTATTTCTATTTGAACACGATGTTGTGTTGATATTTATCCATATTGACTCATTAGGGGTAATTTGAATGAATTACTACCAATTGTGTCACGTGGTGGCCCGGGGAAATCTGGTAAAACTCGCTGGTAAAGAGACTGATGTCTCACCAGGTAAATCCTCGGACAGCTAGATTAGTGTCAGGTTCAGATTTCCTTTATGGGCTCTCGTGGCATGGTTGGTTTCGACCTGGCCTTTCATTAGAAGGGGCTAGCGTTCGATCCCAAGTATGAGGTAGAAATTTATTTCTATTTGAACACGATGTTGTGTTGATATTTATCCATATTGACTCATTAGGGGTAATTTGAATGAATTACTACCAATTGTGTCACGTGGTGGCCCGGGGAAATCTGGTAAAACTCGCTGGTAAAGAGACTGATGTCTCACCAGGTAAATCCTTGGACAGCTAGATTAGTGTCAGGTTCAGATTTCCTTTATGGGCTCTCGTGGCATGGTTGGTTTCGACCTGGCCTTTCATTAGAAGGGGCTAGCGTTCGATCCCAAGTATGAGGTAGAAATTTATTTCTATTTGAACACGATGTTGTGTTGATATTTATCCATATTGACTCATTAGGGGTAATTTGAATGAATTACTACCAATTGTGTCACGTGGTGGCCCGGGGAAATCTGGTAAAACTCGCTGGTAAAGAGACTGATGTCTCACCAGGTAAATCCTCGGACAGCTAGATTAGTGTCAGGTTCAGATTTCCTTTATGGGCTCTCGTGGCATGGTTGGTTTCGACCTGGCCTTTCATTAGAAGGGGCTAGCGTTCGATCCCAAGTATGAGGTAGAAATTTATTTCTATTTGAACACGATGTTGTGTTGATATTTATCCATATTGACTCATTAGGGGTAATTTGAATGAATTACTACCAATTGTGTCACGTGGTGGCCCGGGGAAATCTGGTAAAACTCGCTGGTAAAGAGACTGATGTCTCACCAGGTAAATCCTCGGACAGCTAGATTAGTGTCAGGTTCAGATTTCCTTTATGGGCTCTCGTGGCATGGTTGGTTTCGACCTGGCCTTTCATTAGAAGGGGCTAGCGTTCGATCCCAAGTATGAGGTAGAAATTTATTTCTATTTGAACACGAAGTTGTGTTGATATTTATCCATATTGACTCATTAGGGGTAATTTGAATGAATTACTACCAATTGTGTCACGTGGTGGCCCGGGGAAATCTGGTAAAACTCGCTGGTAAAGAGACTGATGTCTCACCAGGTAAATCCTCGGACAGCTAGATTAGTGTCAGGTTCAGATTTCCTTTATGGGCTCTCGTGGCATGGTTGGTTTCGACCTGGCCTTTCATTAGAAGGGGCTAGCGTTCGATCCCAAGTATGAGGTAGAAATTTATTTCTATTTGAACACGATGTTGTGTTGATATTTATCCATATTGACTCATTAGGGGTAATTTGAATGAATTACTACCAATTGTGTCACGTGGTGGCCCGGGGAAATCTGGTAAAACTCGCTGGTAAAGAGACTGATGTCTCACCAGGTAAATCCTCGGACAGCTAGATTAGTGTCAGGTTCAGATTTCCTTTATGGGCTCTCGTGGCATGGTTGGTTTCGACCTGGCCTTTCATTAGAAGGGGCTAGCGTTCGATCCCAAGTATGAGGTAGAAATTTATTTCTATTTGAACACGATGTTGTGTTGATATTTATCCATATTGACTCATTAGGGGTAATTTGAATGAATTACTACCAATTGTGTCACGTGGTGGCCCGGGGAAATCTGGTAAAACTCGCTGGTAAAGAGACTGATGTCTCACCAGGTAAATCCTCGGACAGCTAGATTAGTGTCAGGTTCAGATTTCCTTTATGGGCTCTCGTGGCATGGTTGGTTTCGACCTGGCCTTTCATTAGAAGGGGCTAGCGTTCGATCCCAAGTATGAGGTAGAAATTTATTTCTATTTGAACACGATGTTGTGTTGATATTTATCCATATTGACTCATTAGGGGTAATTTGAATGAATTACTACCAATTGTGTCACGTGGTGGCCCGGGGAAATCTGGTAAAACTCGCTGGTAAAGAGACTGATGTCTCACCAGGTAAATCCTCGGACAGCTAGATTAGTGTCAGGTTCAGATTTCCTTTATGGGCTCTCGTGGCATGGTTGGTTTCGACAAGGCCTTTCATTAGAAGGGGCTAGCGTTCGATCCCAAGTATGAGGTAGAAATTTATTTCTATTTGAACACGATGTTGTGTTGATATTTATCCATATTGACTCATTAGGGGTAATTTGAATGAATTACTACCAATTGTGTCACGTGGTGGCCCGGGGAAATCTGGTAAAACTCGCTGGTAAAGAGACTGATGGTCTCAC
>NC_090753.1:6462985-6482985 GCF_036898095.1 Palaemon carinicauda
GATCCGTGGGGGAGGAAAGTAGCCACTGAACAATTACAGTGCAGTAACCCCTTGGGTGAAGAAGAATTGTTTGGTAATCTTAGTGTTGTCAGGTGGATGAGTACATAAGAGAATATGTAAAGAATATACCAGACTATTCGGAGTGTGTATGTAGGCAAAAGAGAAAATGAACCGTAACCAGAGAGAAGGATCCAATGTAGTATTATCTGGCCGGTCAAAAGCCCGTGTAACTCTCTAGAAGTAGTATCTCAACGGGTGGCTGGTGCCCTGGCCAACCTACTACCTATATATATATATATATATATATATCATCATCATCATCATCATCATCATTCATATCATCATCTCTTACAACGACTCTTGACGCAAAGGGCTTCAGTTAATTTTCCTTAGTAATCTTTATTTTGAGCTTTTAAGTACATACTTCTCCTTCATCATCTCCTACTTCACGTTATATATATATATATATATATATATACATACATGCATAATTATATATGTATATAAATATATTTATATACATGTATATATATATATATATATATATACATGCATAATTATATATGTATATAAATATATGTATATATATATATATATATATATATTTCTCGGTAAGTGTCGAAGTCAATGTTGATTCCATAACTTCTGCTACCATCTTTCATTTTCATCGAAAAAAAAGGCATCTCCATAAGTTGACCTAATTTGCATTAATCTTTTTTAACCATGTTCATTCCATCTATCATTTTTGCAGAATGATCAGGAAGTTGGTCAAGAGGACCTACATTTTTTGTATATAACTAGCAAGAGCAGTTTTGTTGGTTTTACCGAGTAGACCTTCTGGTAATGGACCAAGAGGATGGAATAGTGCATCAGCTGACCAAAAATACTCTGTCAGCTTGAAAAAAACTCGGATAGGCAATTCCTTGTGATTGTTTCTTATTTCATAAAGTACTGAAGGTTTCCAGTTTGCTCCTTGTCATTGGGTCATAAAAGTGTTTGGTTGGTTGGTTTGTGTCGGGTCTCTCAGCTTCGAAGTTTCTGTACCATTAAACTCTAAGGTCTCTGGTATTCATTAAATCTGAGGAGATGATGTCCGGGGCCATTTTTGCCGTCGAGAGACTGACAAGTTCTTGGGATTCTGAAAATGGATTTACCCAACTCTCCACAATCTCTCCAATTTTCGCAAAAACATCTTCATCTTCCCTCTCAAGCGTTTTTTTTTCTCTCTTTTTTTTCTTTTTTTTTATTTTTGCAGGTCAACATATCGATCATGAGCATTAAATTCGTGTTCTTCTACCATTTCTTTCAACTGGCTGAAAAAGGCACTCCTATATTCTACCGTAATGTAAAAGCATTTTACTGCTCCTGGTTTCAGACTAAACTTTGTTGTGACTCCCGGGGCCTATGCCTCCTTTTCACGGTGACCTCAGTAGTTTGACCACTGGTAATGTGTCCAAACGTGTTTTGACAGGATAGTTGAAGAGAGAATGATCCATCCAAGAATGCCTGATACACAATTGGATGATTAGTTTGCAGGTTGGTAATTTCAGCATAATATGCTGGTAGATATCTTGCCAATTAAAATGTGTCATAAGTAAAACACCAGGGAATCATGTTGTGGGTAGCAGAGAGTTGCAAGAGCCAGTTTCCTTATCGAGCAGCACGCATCAGGGCTAGCAAGACGTTTTCAACTATGTCCACATAAGATATTCACAAGGCTGAGAGTTCTCCATTTTCATTCCGAAAATGGTGAAAATGTTAGTTCTAGATGGTGACCAATCCCATGTATTTAGAATTTGCTAGAAGACTGTCAAATTTATGTTGGCACATATCAAACACTTCTTCTGAAACTGACCCTATGTTGTGGTTTTCTTCTGGTTTGTATCTTTCAACCCATGGAAAATATGCCTCAAATGCTACTATCATGAATGGCTCATACACTGACTTGTGGATGTACAATACTCAGTTGTACATCTTCCCAAAAAACACAGTGGCTAGTGAGCCTTCCACTTTAAGATTTGTGTCTATGTACAGATCCCGTATACCAGTATCTTGAAAATGAGCTCGCAAAATGTTGAGTATACTGCCGACTGTATGAAAAGTGCCCAGACGACGAATGATTTGTGAATACTTGTCAGAGTGTTTCCAGGTAATTTCTGTTGCCTTAGTATTTAAGGTATGGTCCAACACTAAAACAATCTCTACTAACTGTAATATCTTGCTTCTCGTGAAAAAGGTAATTATCCTGAAGAGGAGTAGGTTCTGTCTCCAGGCCAGATGCTGGTCTTGTGTAGTCCCTGTAGCAGGAAGCATAGTAATGTGCTTCAGCTGCAATTATGTATCTACTCATTATGGCTAATGTCTTAGTGTCACACTTGTGGGTTGTAAAAAATCGAGGAGTCTAGTCCAATCTGAACTTCACAATCTGGACTAGGTTTTCACGAGTTGATGTTTACTTATATCTCTTGAACTTTTCGCAAAAATTGCAAGTGTATTCATAGATACGTTATTTAGATGAAGCTTTGGACCACTCAGCAGCAACTTCCTCTGATGAGCTTAGATCTGTTTTACTTTTAAGGGCGTCCATATCACTATTCATCGTAAAAATACTTCTACATTTCCTGTGATAGAAGAGGACTGGAATAACTTTCTATGTCAGCGATTTAGAAATGTCAAGTATAGGGCAATGGTCTCTTACTTGAGCAGCATTCAGTAACGTTTTCCTTGACTCATATTTTAGTAGACTAGTGAGTTGCTCATTTGGGTCAATATTAAATGATTCCTTGTGAATTATTTTTTTTTTTTTTTTTTTTTTTTGTGGGGGGGGGGGGGGGGGGCTCTTCTCTGGTTTGTTCTTCCTCATGCACTAAGACTACATTTCTTAGAAAGACAAAAAAATAATGATTGGGAAATATATATGACATAATAGTCAAGGATACCCACTATTCCTAGTCATTTTAATATATTTAGATGTTTCATTTATAGAAATATTGTATTTAGTATGTTACATACTTTTCTGTCCATTTTGTCGTAATATATAATTAAACCAAAATTGAACTGAGTTACCAAAATTAGACGAATAATCCTAAAATGTTCGAATGCTGTAATGATATCCAAAATATCAAAATTAAACTGTATGATTAAAATATGTCAAAACTACCCCAACAACAGATTACAAAGTAAAATTATTATATATTCCATCGTAGTAATTCCTTGTGAAGATTTTGAGAGGTCAAATGTTACTCCGGAAGTTTTTCCTTTTCAAAACATTGACAAAAATGCACAATGTAAAAACTCCAAGCAATTTCGACCACCATATTTTTACGAAATTTAACATATTTTTTATCATTATTTGAAAATTTTGTTGATAACCCACACATATCATATGTCATAGTTTCTTAAAGATATATTAGTTGGCATCCAGTTTGCAAATTATATCCCCTATGTGGTCCTTCAAAAAAGTATTTTAGCAATTTTAGCAAATATATTTTTCGTCAAAACGAGGCAGGCGTAGAGTAATATTTCGATTGATAACACAGGGATGACTGAGAGTTATACACTACTATCACTTACTTAACAATAAACATATATTCCTAAAAATCACTGTGATTATTACTCCTCCTGTGTGGTACCGACCGTTCTATTTTGGGGGTTCTGGTTCATAGCTTAAGAAGTATTGGACTATATTGTTGATAGGCAATTAGTTGACCTAATGTATGCTGGCGATGTTGTCTGCATTAGCAGAACAATAAAGGATTTTTTAATTCTTGATGCATGGAATATAAAAACAAAGCTGGATTCAAGAAAAATAGAAGAAAGAGACATATGATGAGAGCTGGGTATGCAATAGGAGATGAATTATCATTGGAAAAAGAAAGGATTTATGAGGTAGAATCATTGATGTATCAATGAACTATGCTCTCGAATACAAACAAGGCCTTTAAAGTTTGAGATAAAGGAAAGATATAAAAAAAGGGAAATCAGACAATTGCTAGGTTAAGTAAAATTTGCCACTTGAATCGTCTAAAATTACTAAAAAAAAAAAAAAAAAAAAAAAAAGTGTATATATTAGGTCAGTGAGATCGGTTGTGCCATATTTTCATAACTCCTGGTATGACATAGATAAAATCTCCACTACATTAGTATATTTGAAAACAGAGCCAACAAAAGGATTTTGTTAGTTAAATGGGAGGGTAAGATTAGAAAGGAAACAATAAGAGAGATTACTCGAGCGCCATAAGTGGATGAGATCTTAAGGAATAGATGGAGAGGGTTTCGATATACTGTACTCTTCGCAATCCCCAAGAGAGATATTTATAAATATTGTATGCAACTAAATGGATATTCAGTTACATATAGATATATATTCATTTGTAGAAGATATATATATATATATATATATATATATATATATATAGAAAATGAAATAGCTTTACAATATATGAATATCTCTGATAGGAGGACCGGAATCATTGAAGTGTAGGTATCTTCTGTTCATCATCTTTTGATTGGCATATGTTTAATGATGCTTAGCTTGATGTACGAAATTGGGAGACTTTATATAAAAGGGATCATCTCTCTCTCTCTCTCTCTCTCTCTCTCTCTCTCTCTCTCTCTTAAATTAATAGATAAAAAAATAAATATATAAATGCTTATGTGAATATCACACACAAACAAACTCACACACACACACACAAACACACACACACACACATATATATATATGTATATATATATATATATATATATATGTGTGTGTGTGTGTGTGTGTGTGTGTATGTGTGTGAGCGTGTGTGTGAGTATGTGTATTTGAGAGAGAGAGAGCGAGAGAGAGAGAGAGAGAGAGAGAGAGAGAGAGAGAGAGAGAGAGAGAGCATCTGTAATTCATGACACATCACTATCATGTGGATGGTGAATGGGTGCGTGAAAACCCATCATTCAGAATATCTTTTTCTTTTTTTTTCCACTGTGGCCATCAACAGTAGGATCAGCGTATTTTTTGTTAATATAAGATTGATTGATGACATTTTTTTCATTATATTTTTATATTGGAAAGGTAGTTCTCTGTCATGAATAGGGGAAGTATTTTCTTAGACAAGAAGGAGCAATGTGTTTTATGGTGAGGGTAAAACAAAGTTTTATTTCACAAAATGTAAGATAAATGATATTTTCATTCGTTTTCTTCATAAAAAAATATTTCTTAGGCATAAGTGTAATCCTGAACGAAAAAAAAGTATTGTTATTCGGATGTTTGTTATTATGTAATATATGAATGGTATTAGAAACATGGGTATTCTCTCTCTCTCTCTCTCTCTCCTCTCTCTCTCTCTCTCTCTCTCTCTCGGAGTTTTTGGTAGCTGCCAAACCTTGAATATTGCATTCAAATTCATGGTAAGACAAGGGAAACAGATTGGCCCGTTTCTAAAAACTGGATATTCTACTATAATCAGTACCTAGATAGTAGTGAACTGATACGGGTCGCTGCTTGGTCGGTGAGAGATAAAGATGAAAAGGTCTTCTTTACAATCAAAACGTGAGGTCTTCGACAAGGTGTACTGTACGTGTTTCACAGACGCTCGTACACTGTATCTTGTTCTCCACAGTATCTGTTTAAGCTTGACCAATTGTGTGATGTGGCTGTAAGGATATGATTGGGACGTGAGCGGAATGGAAATAAACTCTTTATTAAACATATATTGAGCATCTATACAAGTACTTACGAACAAGAACGTCACAGAAAACATATTTTGACAGGATTTTTTTTTTGTGAGATAGCCATTTTTTCCTGATGGAAGTTCCTTAAAGGCAGCTTTCTACTTGGGATATTTCTACGAGTGATATACAGAGAATTTTACCTAAGAAGTATCACAGGGTTCTATCCTCTGAAGAGTATCCCAAGAGGTATCGTTTAGGAAACCGTGATTTGCCTAAAACAGACCACAGTTATCTATCCCCCAATAGAGTTAACCTAGTTTCAAAATATATGGGATAGGATTAGATACGTGGGCGAGAAAGCCGTTACAACTGCGATCCTAGTGTGCTGAAAACATATTTGCAGGTTCGCCATTCCAGTAACAGCCATCGCATGACTCTAGGCCTCACACTGAGAAGTGAGAGGTAATGAAAAGTAATAGGGAGTCCATAAGAACGACATGGATACCTCACCCAAAAATATATTTTTCCTGTCAAAATCCAATTTTTTTTTTCTTTGTGCTCGAGCCATGTCGTCCTGATGGAAGTGTACCGGAGAATTAACCTTCTCAGTTGTGGTTAGATGGAATTTTTAACCCATTTGAGCTCTTAGAAGTCTCACTTATTATATAAGGACAAGGTCCCATTATAAATAGTGTATCAGGAATAGGTGTGTCTACACTGGGACGATAGTCCAGGCTATGAACACAAGCGAGCTTTTTGTAAATTGCATAGGAGCAAAAGAATTACCTATACAGTCTCACTCACTGTGAGTAAAATTTTTTACCAAATTGGTCTATCCGACCGAAGACAGTAAAGCCCCCCTAACACTTGCACGCATTTCTGGCACGCACTGGCACACAAAATGCGTGCCAGTGCGTGCCACTTTTGTGGCACGCACTAGGAGGTTCCCGCACTGTTCACGACAAATTCACGACATGTTCAAGCATAGTTCACGACAAGTTCACGCCACGTTCAGAACATGGTACGAATTGGCAGGACTAGTTCACGACAAGTTCACGACACGTTCACTCATCTTTCCGCATCATTCCGCATCGTTCACGCATCGTTCGCTCCAGTTCACGACTTGGTTACATCATATATAAAGACGGGGCTTCCTATATGACTTTTATCAAAAGCGTATGCTTGTGCTAATCTTTGATTAATATCCTCTGTATTAATGTGTGGGTTATATTTATAGATATTTGTAACACTTATACTTCTATTAAGTATATATTTTATAATTTAATTATTATTATAGGTAATTAACTGGTTTGAATAATTTTTAAGCTTTATAATTTACTGAAAGAATAATATTTTATGGCAGTTATATGCTGATCAGATATTTTGAACCCACTTTACGTTGTCTTAGAATTTAATTGAAAGATGACTATTCCATTCATTAGTTTTGTTGTATCGTTTGTGAACTAATATAATTGAAACTGAGGCAGAAAACATATCTCTAAAAATATTAGGTTAGTTGGGTGCCCTGTGAGCATTGAAGTCTCTCGCCAGGGTAAATTTCTTTAGTCGCCCTTATTTAAATAGCAGTGGTGAACTTTTTTTCAGTTTTGTAACTTTTCCTGTTTGTCTATATATATATATATATATATATATATGTTTGTGTGTATACACATTCAATAGACCACAAGCAAAATGAAGAAAATATATCTCTCTCTTAAGTATTACACCTGCTCATGAAGTGATTAAAGAACTTCTGTCATCTTTTTGTGTTATAAAATCAATAATTCTCTCTCTCTCTCTCTCTCTCTCTCTCTCTCTCTCTCTCTCTCCCTCCGAGGGATAAAAGAGTGCAGGGGGTAAAAGTTAGTGAAAATCAAGTGCAAATTCCTTAGATTCCCGCCTAGGCCTATGTTAGTGTAAGTGTGAATAACAATTTTGCCGATAGACTTACTCAAAGGGTAAAGTTGTAGATTGTGTAGGAGAATAAAGGAAAAGTTTTTAATATATTAAAAAAGAGCGGAATAGATGAATTTGAAATGTATTTATTTAATGGTGTATCTGTATAGGCCTAAAGCTGTAGTAGGCCTACAATGTCTATATCTTTGTATTTGAATTGTCTCTTTATGTAATCTATTAGGTTTTGTGCTTTCTTTTCAGCTTTTATGCTCTGTTTGGTGAACTTCAAATCCTTGCTGATAATAATACCAAGAGAGAGAGAGAGAGAGAGAGAGAGAGAGAGAGAGAGGGGATATTGAAGCTTATTCTCTCTCTCTCTCTCTCTCTCTCTCTGATATATATATATATATATATATATATGAAGCTTATCTTCTCTCTCTCTCTCTCTCTCTCTCTCTCTCTCTCTCTCTCTCCAATTAAATAAGGAAATGGGAGAGGTAAAATAATATATTGTCATTATACAGATTTGTTTTTGATGATTATGAGGAAGTAGGGATAAATCCATTGATTTAATTACCACGCACTGGCACGCATCCTCCCGCATCGTCCCTCAGTAGGGATAAATCTATTGATTTAATTGCCACGCACTGGCATGCATCCTCCAGCATCGTCCCGCACTGTTCACTCCACTTCATGCCAGTTCCCGCATCGTTCACGCCAGTTCACGACACAATGCGTGCCAGTTCGTGCCACAAATTCGTGTAAGTGTCAGGGGGGCTTAATAAAGAAGGGTTAAAAAGGAGGTACAGTTTTTTTTTTTTTTTTTTGGGGGGGGGGAACAGAAGGTCCATATAAAGGAAAGGCCAAAAGTACTATAGTCTTTTATTACTTCCAAAAATTTTCGAATGTAACAATAATTGGTGCAACAACATATACATTGAATATATCTAGAAAATTATTTTTCAACCAAATAATTATGTAATAGAGTTACATAACAATAACATTCATGTAATAAGTGGAAAATATCACATTTGACTCATTACTATATATTTAGTTTAGCAAAAACACTGGAATTATGAATATTATTCCACTTGCACCATGTAGAATGGAAAGTCTCAATTAAAAAGTACGTGAGATTCCATGCAAAACATTTAAGAAGATGGGTTAATCACAATACCAGTGTCCAACAGAAGTGTTTATTTTCTTCCAATTGACGTAAGTAATGTTTGCTAAAGACTCGAAGATTTCCATTCCCTGTACGCCTGTAATCCTTCAAAGGACATGTACTGGAAAAAGTTTAAGGAAGAGGCAACTTTCCTAGGGTCATGACCCGATGGCATAATATTAGGGTCAGCTCTTCTGATGGAATTGATGGGTTGGGACATTTGCTGTTTCGTAGAGAAATTAGATTCTGGTGTTTTCCCTTTAAAAAATGGTCAACCTTAAATGCCCTCTCTTCAACAGATAGGCCTTATGCCATTCAACAGGGCACATAGAACAGGTTTCCTTTAGTGGAACGATATTTTTAGGCCACCAACGTTTTGTGAGAAGTTCATTTTCAGCAAGGAATACAGGATATACGTTAAGATTTACCACCCTCCAATTCCAAGAATTCAATGTGGCCATCATTCCTAGAGAGTACCACAATCTCGCTGACTCTAGCACCATAACACATAACAAGTAGGAAGACTTTTGAGTAAGATCCCTCAAAGAGGTATTAGCATTATATATTTATGATGCTAAGTGCAAGACTTTATAAAACGACCATGAAATTTCCTTGCGAGGAGTATTTGGTTTCAGTTTAGCCCTTCCTTTGGGATGTTATTGAACAATTGCCTATTGAGATCAATGTCAAAAGCATAAGTGATAGGTCTAGTTCGTGCTAATTTACATGGGACAATAGCTGCAGATGCCAAAGATTGATTTTGTGATCAAATAAGGAATGAAGTAAAGAGGTCCATTGTAATAGAAGAATGCGTATTTACTTTAAGAAATTCGACCCATTTTTTTTTTTCAGAAAAACGAGTATTGTCGTTTTATAGTAGTGGACTTGCTCTCTTCTATAGTCAATCCTGTCCTTCGCAACTCCAAACTTTCTTTGAGCCGCTATGGAGAGAAAATCCTGAGCAGAAGGTTTTTCGTTATCTAGGAAGAAGCAAAGACAGTCTACTGTTGAACATCTTGAGACAGCAATGAAGATGTTAGCAGGATCTGGTGAAGTCTGAGTTCAAAATCCGGAGGGTACCAATTGGTCTTGGGACACTTCGGGGCCACTATTGATGCTCTCCCATTGAATTTCGCAGTTTGTTCTAGAATGTGATGAGGAGGTTAAACGGTGGAAAGAGGTAAATGTGTGACCACTGGATCCAACCAGTGACATTGCATCCGTTCCCGCTGCTTCCAGATCTAACTTCAGTGCTACATATTATGAAAACTTCGTGTTGAAGCTCGTTGCAAAGAGATCTATTTGCAGTTCTGGGACTTCCTCTAGAAAGAAATAGAATTATTTTGAGTCTAGAGACCATTCTGTTCCAAGAGGCTTGCGTCTTGGCCGAGCATACGTCGTCATATTGCGAACCCCTTCTAAGTGAACTGATGAAAGATGCCAGTTTCTCCTCTTTGCCAAAATGAGAATAGCTAAGATCACATGGTTGATCTGAGGAGACCTGGATCATTGTCTGTTTATGCAGAGGACTGTCATCTTGATGTCGAGAACTAATTTGATGTGTGAGTTTTCTTTTGGGTTCAGTGTCTTCATAGTTAGAAACACTGCCATGGCTTCCAGAATGTTGTTATGGAATTTCCGAAAATGTTGCTGATCACTTGCCATATATCCTCCTGGAATGGGAATGCCCTTCCCGCCAAAGGTGTTCCAAGGCGTCCGTGTGAGTTGTCATAAAAGGAGGTGAATACTGTAGATGGATATGAGTTGACGAGGCTCTTAGCAGTGGACCATGGCTTGAGCTGCTTGCGCAGTCTAAGCCATGGCTTGGTGGCGAAGATCTCTCCTAGCATTTGATGCCTTTATTCTCCAGACTCTGTTGGCATCCTTGAGTTTTGCTTCTAAAATTGGGTCTGTAATGCCAGCGAACTGTAGCCATCCTAAGACTCTTTCCTGTTGATGTGTGGCAATTACTCTCAATCAAAGTAGGCACCTGACATAGTCTGGCATTTCCTTTCTCTTGCCGTGTGATAGAGATAGGATGTGAAACTTCAGATTCAAGTGAAGCCCTAGCCACTGTAATTCCTGAGCTGGGGATAGCTTGGACCTTTCTCGGTTGATTTGGAAGCCCTGAGATTGTAAGAATTTCTTGACTTCCAGAACTGCTAGAAGGTATTCCAACTTTTATGCAGTCCAGACTAACCAGCAGTCAATGTATATCATCACTTGAAGGCCTTTGTTCCTGAGTTCTTCGATTATGTGGTCTTGACTAGTTTTGTGAAAATCATTGGAGCAATACTGAGTCCAAAGGGCATAGTTCTGAATACATAAGACTTTCTTGAAAATCTGAAACCAAGGTAGGGGGACAATCGCCAACATATCAGAAGATGTTAATAAGCATCAGTAAGCTCTATGGAGACGGTGCTGGCACACTGGGGTAGTAGGGTCCGTTAAACAAGATAGTTAGCATCTGGAACTTGTTGTTCAGAAAGAATTTGTTTAGTTGGGACAATTCCAAAATAAATCAAAGGGTATTCGAATCTTTCTTTGGCACGCAGATTAGCCGTCCTTGTAAGTTCAAGGATTTTGTGTATCGGATAACTCCCATCCGGAGAAGATCCTGTAAATAATCCTCCAAGGTTGGGGTTGTAGTTTGGAAGAACCTCTTGAACAGGGGTGGTTTCTGTCTCCCTTTCCAGCCTAGTTCTTTTGAGAATATGCTGTGAGCCAGAGGATCAAACTTCTATTGATCCTTGAAAAAATTAAGTCTTCCTCCTAGCGGTAGCTCTTTATTGTAGTTTTGAATTATCTCTTCTTTATGCACATTGCTTCTACTTCCTTAACCCTTAGATTAACTGCTCCTTCCCGACCTTCCTCTGCCACTATCATTTTTTCTTTGAGCACTAACTGTGTGAAATTCCATAGCTGCTCTTTCATAGACTGTCTTGAAGGCTGGAGACTGTGACGCTTACTGTTTGGGAACCATGTGCACAGTCTGGTGGATTATGGCAACTGGGGCTGTCGCGACACGAAAGGTCTTCCTGCGTTTAAAGGGTCTCCTGGGCTTCTTGCCTTTGGGTTGCGGTCGTTCTCCAGGGGTAAATTTCCTCTTCAAGAACATACCCCACTTATGCATAAGGCTCTAATTCTCCTGAGCTGCCCTATCTATTAGCTCCTTAACCACTTTCTGAGGAAAGAGATATTTCCCCAGGATAATTTGAGTCAATCAACTTCTTGGACTTATTCCTAATAGTTGCTGCAGCTAGGGCATGTTCTCTGCAGGCTTTTACGGCTATAAAGAAGGCATACATAACTCTGTGGAAGGTAGCCAGGTGAGTCTTTGCCAGGTCTGGGAAGAGGTCTGATTCTGAGTAGTTCCCAATAAACTTTTTCAAATAGGACTGGTGGGACAAAGAAGCAAATAACCTCTCTTTGTCTTCTGATTCTGCCATCTATAAGAATTCGGGAATACTAGACAACCTTTTATTGAATTAATTGCCTCTAGTATCCTTATCCAGTTTCTAGATCATAGAGATGTGCTTGTCATCTTCCCCATGTCCAAGTCATTATGAAGGGTAGAGAGACAGGTTTGCAATCTTCTAGCACTGGCAGTGGTCTAACTTAAATTGCTACCTTTTCAATACATCTAAACTTTTTGAGGTGGAGGGCAAGACAGTATCTTTGGGAGCAACATAGCTGGATTGTTTCCTGACGAAGGGAGAAATTTGAGTATTAGTAAATGTGGCCGTCTTTAGCTCCCTTACCAATAAGGTTTGAGCTTTGCTGTGGTCCAAAATGATAGTCTCCTTGGGGTCATATCATCCCTCATGTATTCTTAAGAGTTTACCCTTACGGAGCAGTAAGGATAATTATAAATGGAGGGGTAGAATTCTAAGTTGGAAGCAGGCTTTGATCCCATACCTTCTCCAATGTGGAGATACCCCTCACTCAGAGCCATATGCTCTGTATAATTCCAAGGATTCTTCGCCGAGCAATCTAGAAGATACAATGCTGGTGAAGCCTTGAACTTTAATGCCAGCTGGGAACCCTCTATCTTTGCCTCTAAAGATGCTTGATCTCTTTCATGCACAGCATGGATATTTCCCATAAATGCCTTCATGAATGCCATAAACTCCTAGTGACCAGGGAAAAAAGGTGTATTCGGAGTAGGAACAGGAATAAAAGTGAAGGCAGAGGTGGCAGATACAGACAGAGTTTGGGGATTGAGCCAAAGAAGTACTGGGCACTGTACTTACTTGATAAGCTTCCAGGTACTCATCAGATGCTTCTGTAGTCAGCAGGATCCTCTCCCTTTCTGACGTCAAAGAAAAGGTGTGCAACATATTGTCAGCCTCCAGGCTCATCACCTAAAGAGCATCCTGAACTTCATCATCGGCCTGATCCACTTGTACCTGCGGGAGATATATCATTGGTGTGTGGTGACCAAAAAACACCAGTCACCTCACCCTTGGGAAAGAGGGAGTCCATAAGTTCCATTGAAAGAAGGTAAGGGGCACCTTGTTGAGAGCTCTTCTGGAAGTCTCTCACCCAATGTCTAATGGTTTTCAGACCCCAAGCTTTCTCGTCCTGGGAAACGTTGGTAGCCTGGAACCAATTAAAAATAAGGTCTTTGCACACTTTGCAATTGGTAGGCTCCCAGATGGCAAAGGACTGTTTGGAAACAGGGCCTCAAGCGTGCTTCCAGCTAGTTTTGTGGCCGCAATGCAGGTTACTGTAGCACACTCCATGTCTTCAGGAACCTATAAAGATAGAAAATTTTCAATAAGTACAAATAGAGCATCATTTTTTTTTTATTTATCTTATGTTATACAGGAAAAAAATTAAAAGAAAAGTTTTAGGAACAATGCCTCATTTAATAATTTTCTACCTACACTAGCTACAACTAAAGCTACACTGCAGCAGAAGCTTATGCTAAACAGCTATGAATTCAGTGAGGACTCTACCGTGTGGTTGAATAGGGATCAGTGGAACATAATTTCCTCCTAAGTCGGTCTATCAGACAACTAAGGGGGTAAACTCACATACCACCCTGCCTAAGCCAGCAGCAGCTGCACCTGAGATGGCAGCAGCCGTGTTTAAGATGGCGCGTACTCATACCATTAACCATATGAATGTCCACACAACACAGCAGTGGCATTTTCAAGTTAGAAAGAAAGTGGACGGTCGTATACGAAACTCAACCACGGGTAAGGGAAAAGTACAGGTTAATAAAAGGCAGTATATACCTGCATCTGCTAAACAACAAACTTAACATTAAATCATGAGGGGGAGTGGAAGAGTCCTTTAAAATAATGAGAGCCGTATGATATGGCCATGACATCATGAATTCGTAAATTCAAGGGAGATCCTGACAACTAGGAGGTATCTAATAGACCAACTTTAGAGGTGAATGTTCCTTAGATATTGACGAGGAAAAAGACGCAGGTGACTAGTCTAAGGCAGCAGATAAGGTGGCAAGGATGGGGCGGGACTGGAAATATGGCCTAATGGTAAGTACTTCGGCCAGGGATCTTCCGACCAGGCAAAGAAGTCAAGATTCCACAGCAAGAGATACATACCTCAGGATGAGAAGATAGAGTTAGAAAACAGGCAACTGCTAAAGCAGCAAAGGAGAACCCCCGAGAGGATCTAGTTTCTTTGCCCAGATAAGGTTAGGCCATGAAAATCAACTGTGCAGGCTAGTTCAGCTTATATGCCGGATGAGGGATGCTCAGATGTTAAGGAATGTAGACTAGATATAGGAATTGTAGTTTCATGGACAGTGAAGGTTTTATGGCCTAACTAAGAATGGAAAGGGGCAACTAGACCACCCAAGGGAAGTGTCTAAGGTGGCAGAGAAAAATAATCCAGGATAGAATCAATACCTCATCCACCCAGAGCCAAACTAGATAACACACAAGTTATCCTGTCAATCTATATAGCAACTGATGATACATCAGATGCCAGGGAAAACTGGACTAGAAGGAAACTATGTTTCACAGCAAGCATGACATTACCAGCAAGGCAATAGGGAGGGAAGGGGAAGGATGGGAGACTTCGAAAATGGTAAAACAGCAGGACAGAAAAGCCTAACTGTAGTATTAGTACTAAAATGTCATTCCAAATGCTCTACAGTGAGTAGGCATTGAGAACGAGTCCTCACAGTCGGCTGCTCCTATACCAAAAAATTAGAAAAGAGCCTAGTAAATGGGCAAGGCTACACAAAAGTCAGGTCTACCTATCAGTATCAGAACAAGGTTGGTTTCTCTCTAATGGGAAGAAGAGTGTAGACACATAGAATTAGTCCACAAAACCTGTGCCGCCTAGCCAGACAATAAGGTTAAGTAGATACGTGGAATACTGAGGCCAAAGACAACTGTAAAAGATGATCCAATGTTTTCAGAGGTTACCTTCAGGGCTGCAGCTCTCAGAGCAATACTATATAACATACAAGCTATCTTCTCCATATGTATGGCAATTAAGAATACCTCATATCCCAGGGAAAACGGGACTAGAAGGGAACTATGTTTCACGGCAACCAGGACATGATTAGCAATGCAAGGGGGAGGGAAGGGGAAGGAAGGGAGACTTAGAAAATGTTGAATTGGCCGGAGAAGGAGGCCTAACAATAGTATTAGAACTGAAATATGTCGTTCCAAGAGATTTAAAGTAATTAGGCGCAGAGAACAAGTCCTCACAAAACACCAGAGCATACCAAAAACTAAGAAAGGAAGCATAGTAAATCGGTAATGCGACATAAAATGAGGCACAAAGAACGAGTCCTCCCACCACACCGCAGCATACCAAAAACTAAGAAAGGAAGCCTATTAAATCGGTAAGGCGACAAAAAAGTAAGGTCTACATATCAATATTAGAACAAGTTTGGTTTCATTCTAAGGGAAAAACCAAGTGAAGACACAAGGGTCTAGATCCCATAACCCGTGCCGTCTAGCCAGACACTAAGGCTAAGTAGATAAGTGTAATACTGCAGCCCAAAAGGAACTGTAAAACAGCATCCACTGCTCCCAGAGGCTACTTTCGCGGCTGCACCTCCCAGTTATGACATATTAATAGAAGGGGAGGGGTGGTAGCCTCACGATAACCATTTGGTTACATGGTAGATGTTGTGGGTGCATATGTACACATTAGCCAGTCTTGCCCCAGAGGTTAAGACTGAAGGAAGATAAGTAAACAAACACTGTCAAAAGTCTAAAACATTATATATATATATATATATATATATGTATATACTGTATATATATATATATATATATATATTTATTTATATATATATATATATATATATACTGTGTATATATATATATATATATATATATAATATTTATTTATATGCTGTATATATATATAATTTATATATATATATATATATATATTTATTTATTTATATGCTATATATAATATATATATATATATATGTTTTCCAACCAAAGAAAAAGATTGATTAGTAATATAGGAAACCAAATTATTAAGGAGTCTGGAAGATAGAATGGATGTGATGTATAAAAGGAGAAAGGATGTGCATATCTAGGTCAAAAATATATAAAATACACTGTATTACAGATGTGATTTGATGCCTTTCTGCTGGAGAGGCTCGTTTGTGAAAGGCTGGGGAACTGAAGTGATCAATTTCTTTATAAAAATACATTATATAGATAAGCGAATCTCTCTCTCTCTCTCTTTCTCTCTCTCTCTCTCTCTCTCTCTCTCGCTCTCTCTCTCTCTCTACTATGTAAAGCTTCTCTAACTTTATCAGGAAATGCACTCGTACATTACGTAAATTATTAATGAGGAAAGATTCTGAGAACAGTATGTGTAACCAACAGGTATGACCTAATACTTTGATATGTTGTATGTTGAGTCTTTGGCTTTAATTTGTGTTCCTCATATGCTTCTTAAGAAGAGAAGGGAATCCTTATCACATTAAAACCTCCACTTTTACCACAAATGTATATCGCCCATCAGTTTTCTTTCATATTATTCGCTGTTTATATCCATGATTACGTATGAGAGCCTTTTTTATCAGCCTAAAATAGTTACTATATCGTATTTTTTTAACAAAGACAAGACTCTCTCTCTCTCTCTCTCTCTCTCTCTCTCTCTCTCTCTCTCTCTCTCTTTATGATTATAGGAGAAATTAGGAAGATCTCTGTCATGCATATGATTAAACAATACCATAAAGGGATGAAATGGTTTGCAAATCGCCATGTTCAGCAAAAGTGTATTCGGCAGGACAACCCATACAAGGTTACTTGGTTGTGAACTATCAGACGAAAATCCCCCATCCTCACCAATTTGTACTAGGCCGCCTTGCCATTTCAAAAATTTTCAAAAGAGAAACGTTTTTGCAAAGAAAAGGGAACTGTCAACTGAGGATTACGAGACACACTTCCATGTGTTTTCTCTAGTAGCCCAATATTCTCAATGGTGTAACGTGTTTTACCTTTTAACGAAGCATTTATAGAAAATCTTTCCTCTTAAAGTGATATTTATAGTTTTCCTGCTTCTTTTATTTATAATTGCCAAAAAGAAAACTCTGTTCTTTTTAACACATTTAGAGGAAATTTATTTATTCAATTAATTTACAAAAGAAACATTTTTAATATTATAGCAATAGCATTTCTTGACATTTAACCTTAGACAAATAGTATCAAAAAATAAACTCTCTCTATCTCTCTCTTTCTCTCTCTCTCTCTCTCTCTCTCTCTCTCTCTCTCTCTGTCAGTCACTTACAATATTTTCTTTTAGCATGAATTAATAGCTAATATTATCCTAAAATCTTCAAAGACTAAGACTAAAATAACATGATGTGAATGAATATGTCTTCATATATTCATCTCCCGACAACAGTCTACTATAAGGAATCACCCGGTGGGATTTTGACATCATCCATTAAATATATGGTTGCTATTTAAGACCGACAAAAACTATATGTAGAAAGAGGGCATGACTCAGAGAGCGGGTGTGTTTTTGGGGATAGAAAGTCTAATTGAACGGTGGGTTAGAGGAAGAGAGGATATTTAATCAAGGAAAGAGATTTTCTTGATAAAATAAGAAGGATGCTGCCTTATTTTCCTTGCTACCTCAATGCAAATTCCTTAGCAGCATCTCGTCAGCTTTAGGTCTTAATTAAGTTTAACAGATACAGTACGCTCTCTCTCTCTCTCTCTCTCTCTCTCTCTCTCTCTCTCTCTCACTCTCTCTCTCTCTCTCCCCTTCAAATATCGTCTGCGAGAGCATTACGGTAAAAGATAACAAAGTTTACTTATTAATTCCAACATATCCAATACAATAATAAATTAAATTTCTTCAATTATGAACAAATAAACCAAAAAAACTGATGACATTATAGATAATTTTATTTTTTCTAGCTTTTTCAAGAATTAAAAAGAAAAAAAATCTATCCACAACGGTGAAATTAATTTTAATCAAATCAGTAATAAAAAGGTGTTACGATAATGGATATATCATTTTAGCATGAAAAGTCTGTTTCTATAAAAGTATATATTTAAGAAAAATTTTATTATATTTACAAGCCATGGCATATATATATATATATATATATATAAATGATAAATTTTTTGCACATTTAAACGTGTTTCTTTCATATTTCAAATAGGCCATATATATTAATACATTAAAGTCTGGATTCTCTTAACGACCTCGGGATCAGAGCCCAAGGCGGAACCCCCCAAAGACTATGATATCGGACCAGCGGGGATTTGAACCCTCGCCAGGATATCTGTATGCCAGTGGTATGGTCACTGGCATACAGATATCCTGGCGAGGGTTCAAATCCCCGCTGGTCCGATATCATAGTCTTTGGGCGGTTCCGCCTTGGGCTCTGATCCCGAGGTCGTTAAGAGAATCCAGACTTTAATGTATCAATATATATGGCCTATTTGAAATATATATATATATATATATATATACATATATATATATATATATATATATGTATATATATATATATACTATATATACATATATATATATATATATATAAATATATATATATATATATATATATATACATATATATATATATATATATATATATATTCAAATAAGCCATATATTTTCGATACATTAATGTCTGGATTCTCTTAACGACCTTGGGATCAAAGCCTCAGGTGAAATCACATAAAGACAAGTACTTTTGACCAGCCTCGAGTTGAACCCTGGTGGGGCAAACTTCTATAGAAAGTGACTATCACTTAGCCACGTGGTAGTAATTGTGTGATTTCGTCTGGGGCTCTGTTCCCAAGGTCGGTAAGAGGATTCAGACATTAATGTATCAAAAATTTATTATAATTATTACTGGCCAAGCTACAACCCTAGCAGAAAAAGTAAGATGCTATAAGCCCAAGTGCTCCCAAAGGGAAAAAATAGCCCAGTGAGGATAGGAAATAAGGATATAAATGAATGATGAAAACAAATTAACAATAAATCAACAACGTCAACAACATCAAAATCGATAAGAAATTCAATACCCAGGTAGTTTCTGTCCAACAAATTTATATGACAATCAGCAGCTGAAGACCAGACAGGAGAACTATACTCAAAACAAGGTAGAAGGAAAGAATTAAAACACTTCTTCAGAATAGATTGATCACCGAAATTTTTCGTGCAATTGAAGAAGAAACAGACCTAATGTGTTTCTCAAAAGTGAATTTGCAGTCGAGAATCACACCTAAAATTTTAAAAGTCATACAAATTTAAAGAAAACAATATCAATACTGAGATCCGGATGTTGAGGAGCCACCGTCCTTGAACTACTTACAATCATACTTTGAGTTTTGTTAGGATTCAACTTCATGCACAATGAACTAATTATAGCTAAATCTCTATTAAAGGGTTCACCAACCCCAGGGAATTGCATTGATGCAAAGAGTGTAACATCATCTGCATATGCAACAAGCTTGTTTTCTAGGCCAAACCACATGTCAGATGTATATAGTATGAAAAGTAATGGGCCAAGAACACTAACCTGTGGAACACCGGATATCATATTCCTCTACTCACTATGGTATCCATCAACAACAACTCTTTGAAATCTATTACTTAAAAAATCAATAACAATGCCAGGAAACGACCCACACACTCCCAACTGTTTCAGTTTGGAAACTAGGGCCTCATGATTAACATGGTCAAAGACAGCACTAAAATCAACGCCAATCATACGAACTTCCCGACCACAATCAAGGGATTTCTGTACAGCATTGGAGATTATAAGAAGGGCATCACATGCTCCAAGGCCTTTACGAAA
>NC_090753.1:6487985-6492985 GCF_036898095.1 Palaemon carinicauda
TTGAAAAGGGCATTGCCTGAAGGTTTCGAGTATGAGGGTAAGGAAAAGGTATTGATTAAGAGTTTTCCAAAAGAGATAATCTCTTGTCCGTATGAGACTGTGGTTCTGCAGTCTGATTATGCGACGGGTCCAGTTAGGGTTGCCGTTGTGGAAGAAATTCCTGTGGAAGGAGTTGATTTGATATTAGCCAATGATATTGGTGGTAATAGGGTTTTAAGTAACCCACGGTTACTTAGTTATCCTCAGTCATGTGCAAGCACAGAGAGCTTGGAAGGAGAATTTCCTGGTATTTTTCCCATGTGTGCTATCACACGATCAAGGCGGAAATTGGAAGCTAGTAGGGATTCTAAGATTGACTTATCGAAGTGTTTTCTGGGAAAATTTGGTGATTGTTCTGAACAAGGTAAGGTTTTAGCTGTATCTAGAGAGAAATTCATAAAGGATCAAGAAAATGACCTAGAGCTAGCCGAGATAGCTGCAAAGGCTTTTTCAGATAAGGAAATTGAGAACATTCCAGTCGGGTATTATGTCGAAAATGGATTATTGATGAGAAAATTTAGATCCTCTAAGGTTGCTGCCGATGAAGAATGGGAAGTTAATTATCAAATAGTCGTTCCTCCAAATTACAGACCCTCTATTTTACATTTAGCACATCAGAATCCATTTAGTGGCCATTTCGGAGTCAATAAAACTTTTTGTAAATTAACTAAACACTTTTACTGGCCTGGGATTCATTCTGATGTTAAAGAGTTTTGTAAGACATGCCATGTGTGTCAAATGATCGGAAAACCGAACCAAAAGTTGACTAAAGCTCCCCTTGAACCCATACCAGCCATGGAAGAACCATTCCATAGGGTATTAGTGGACATTGTTGGTCCATTGCCAAAGTCAAAAGGTGGAAATCAGTATATACTTACAATCATGGACAGATCCACTAGGTATCCTGAGGCCATTCCGTTGCGGAATGTCTGCTCTAAGAATGTCGTAAATGGGATGTTACAATTTTTCACTCGGTTTAGATTGCCTAAAGAGGTTCAGTCGGACCAGGGTTCAAACTTCTTAAGCAATGTATTCAGACAGGCAATGCAGGAACTAGGTATCAGGCAGGTAACTTCATCAGCGTACCATCCTCAGAGCCAAGGGGCTATAGAAAGGTATCATCAAACCTTGAAAACTATGTTGAAAAAATTTTGTTTGGAGAACAAAAGCGATTGGGATAAAGGTCTGCCCTTCCTTCTGTTTGCGTCCAGAGAAATCCCCAATGAGTCGTTAGGGTTTTCCCCTTTCGAGTTGGTATTTTGTCATCAGGTTAGAGGACCTTTAAAATTGATTAAAGATCAGTGGATTAATAATGTTGAAGATTCTAATTTGTTGGACTATGTTTCAGATTCCAGGGAAAGAATCAGGAAAACCTGGGACATAGCAAGAGATAACTTAATGGAAGCTCAGCAGAAGATGAAAAAATACTATGACTTGGGAGCCAAAAAGGTTGACTACAAACCAGGAGATGAGGTATTGGTATTTCTTCCAGTAGCAGGTCAGCCATTAAATGCTAAGTTTTCTGGGCCTTACATAATAGAAAAGAAGGTAGGAAATACGGATTATGTTGTTCTTACTCCAGATAGGAGAAGGAAAAAGAGGTTGTGCCATGTTAATATGTTAAAGCCGTATTTTTCAAGGACGCCAAAGCCAGTCTTGTTGAATATAAAGTTAGATAATAATAGTAATCAAGAGAAACTTAAACTTGAGACTGAGGTTGAAGACTGGCCTATTTCAAATTCAGAGGCTTTGAGGAATTTGAAGAATAAATTGGTTCATCTTGATGAAAGTCGAGGTCAGGAGTTGAGCGATTTATTCTACGATTATAAAGATGTATTTTCAGATGTTCCGGGCAGGACCTGCTCATTACAGCATGATGTTGATGTTGGCAATTCCAATCCTATTAAACAACACCCATATCGCTTGAATCCGCAAAAGGCAGAGATTGTTGAACGGGAAGTAAAATATATGCTTGATCATAAATTAATTGAACATAGTAGTAGCCAGTGGAGTTCCCCTGTAGTACTTGTCAAAATAAATGATGGTCAATACCGTTTATGTTTTGATTACAGGAAAGTAAATGCAGTCACCAGGACAGATTCATTCCCAATTCCTAGGGTGGATGACTGTATTGATCGTATAGGAAAGGCCAGATTTATCAGCAAGTTTGACATGTTGAAGGGTTACTGGCAGGTAGGTTTGACAGATAGAGCCAAAGAGATATCTGCTTTCGTTACACCCACTGGTTTATATTCCTGCAATGTCATGCCATTTGGAATGAAAAATTCGGTTAGTACTTTTCAGAGACTCATGAATATGATTACCAAAGACCTTGAAGGGTGCACTACGTATATAGATGATGTGGTAATTGTTAGTGATACGTGGGAAGAGCATATCAAAAGAATTGCTGCATTTTTACAGAAACTCAGAGAAGCGGGTTTGGTAGTGAATTTAAATAAATGCGAATTTGGGAAAGCCATAGTAGTTTATTTAGGGCACGAAGTTGGTCATGGCAAAGTAGCACCAAAAGATTCAAATATTAAAGCAATTTTAGACTTTACAGTCCCTAAAGATAAAAAGGGAGTAATGAGATATCTAGGTCTTGCCGGGTATTATAGGAAGTTTGTGGCTAATTTTGCAGATTTAGTTGCACCACTAACAAATTTGTTGAGGAAAAGGGTCGACTTTAAATGGGATAACCAGTGCCAGGAAGCTTTTGATAAAGTAAAATCTATTTTGACTACTTCCCCTATTCTGAAAGCACCAGATTTTTCTATTCCTTTCAAACTAGCAGTGGATGCCAGTGACATTGGTATTGGTGCGGTATTACTGCAGGAAGACGACACTGGGGTAGAGCATCCTATTGCTTATTACTCTAAGAAACTGAATGATTCTCAGAAGAAATACTCCACCATTGAGAAGGAAACTTTGGGTTTAATTCTGGCTTTACAACATTTTGAGGTATATACCAGTGCCACCTCTTCATTAACAGTGTATACAGACCATAACCCATTAAAATATTTGAATCGTTTCAGGAACAATAATCAGAGATTAACAAGATGGAGTCTATTTTTACAACCCTACGATTTGAACATCCTACATATCAAAGGAAAAGAGAACGTCATCCCGGATGCATTATCAAGGATGTGACTTGATATATTTTTGACCTGATTTTGTTGGATGCAAAATATATATTACATATATATTTTTTCTTTTTAGGGGAGAGGTGTAATATAAATAAATAATTCTGTTTTGAATAGTTCGGGAAAGATTGACTAGACAATTGTTCAAATGCCAGTTAACTACTTGTTCCCCATTTGTTGGATGGAACGAAGGTTTCGGAGGTCACGTCACAGCAACGAGAATTACAGTCGGCAGTGAGAAGGTGTCTGTCTTCAAGGAAGGTCACTGATACTTTTGGAAGATACGGTGTTGGATCCGGTGTTTCGCCGTTGAGTTTGGAGCAATCAATTCCGTTCCCATGTGATGGTTGTGGCTGTTTGAGAAGCAGCGTGGGCCCTCTCGAGTTACGTTGGTGTGGCCTGTTTAAATGTGGGAATTTCGGGAGTGTGGCTTCATTCCTGGATTGTAATTTCCAGGTGTATCTTCGTATCAGTGGCTGAAGAAGAACCTCTCACTCAAGAATTTGTTTTCGAATACTCTCTATTCACTCGGAGACCTCTAGAACTGCTTGTTTGAATGTCAGCTAAGTTTTGTTTTATTATATTTATTAATTATTTTTCCATGAATATTACCTGAGCTCTTAGATACCGGTCGTATCTGCAAGTGTTTGTTATTTAAGCATAATAAAATGCTTTGAAGTGTTGTTTTGAGTGTAATTCTCCTCCTCATAATTAAACCTGTTTTTAAATATGTGTTATGGTTGTTCATGATGTGGACATCGTAACAATATATATATATATATATATATATATATGTAACAATATATATCTTTATATATATATATATATATATATATGGATAAATATCAACACAACATCGTGTCCAAATAAAAATAAACTTCTACCTCATACTTGGGATCGAACGCTGGCCCCTTATAATATATATATATATATATATATATGTGTATATATATATATATATATATGTATATATATATATATATATATATATATTATATACATATATGTACGTATATATATATATATATATATATACATACATATACCAAAGGCACTTCCCCCAATTTTGGGGGGTAGCCAACATCAACAAAGAAACAAAACAAAAAGGGGACCTCTACTCTCTACGTTCCTCCAGCCTAACCAGGGACTCCGCCGAGTTCAGCTGGTACTGCTAGGGTGCCACAGCCCAACCTCCCACATTATCCACCACAGATGAAGCTTCATAATGCTGAATTCTCTACTGCTGCTACATCCGCGGTCATAAAAGGCACCGGAGGAAGCAGCATGGCCTACCGGAACTGCGTCATAATCGCTCGCCATTCATTCCTATTTCTAGCACGCTCTCTTGCCTCTCTCACATCTATCCTTCTATCACCCAGAGCTTTCTTCATACCATCCATCCACCCAAACCTTGGCCTTCTTCTTGTACTTCTCCCATCAACTATTGCATTCATCCCCTTTTTTAGCAGACAGCCATTTTCCATTCTCTCAACATGGCCAAACCACCTCAACACATTCATATCCACTCTAGCCGCTAACTCATTTCTTACATCCATTCTCAACCTTACCAATTCGTTCCTAACCCTATCTACTCGAGATACACCAGCCATACTCCTTAGACACTTCATCTCAAACACATTCAATTTCTTTCTCTCCATCACTTTCATTCCCCACAACTCCGATCCATACATCAGTTGGTACAATCACTTTCTCATATAGAACACTCTTTACATTCATGCCCAACCCTCTATTTTTTACTACTCCCTTAACTGCCCCAACACTTTGCAACCTTCATTCACTCTCTGACGTACATCTGCT
>NC_090753.1:6500485-6505485 GCF_036898095.1 Palaemon carinicauda
AAGATAAAAGCTGCCAATTACTCAGTAGGTAAACCTATAGAGTCCCAAAACCATTCTCCTTAGCAGATAATACAAGAAAGTATCAAGATTTAGTAGGTCTTGATCTCCAGTCCAACAGGTCACCAGGCAGGGGCGTTTCCATTAACCTTCCACAACCCTCTTAAAGTCATTCTTTTACTAAATCTTAGTGTCTATATTTCAATATCTCGTATATGACTTATTCAATATTAATGGAAATTTCACTTATACTAAACAAGAGTTTAGATTACTAGCCTATCTTTACAAATGTGGAAAAATTCTCATAAAGTCTTATATTTGATAATATAGATAATATTTTATATATGAAGTTCAAATATGTAATCATGAATAAATCCAAAAGCAAGACTTAAATTATTTTGAATGCTTTTTATTGCACAATGAAAGGATTAGATTAAATTCCTTATATAAAAAAGCTACCTTGTCAGACCTTTATCAAATATACTTAAGAATAAATGTAGCATTTACTCATTACTCATACTATCTAATAGCTTACGTGCGATTACAACTCTCCAAAGTCTTTATATTCTTGTGTTTATCTAGCTGACCTCCATTCCATATATCCTATTGAAATTTCTATTAATACAATTATCAATAATTTAACGAAAAGGTATCTTAATAACATCCTCATTGAAGACACTTTATTTCCCTAGTTTTCAGAAGCGTCACAAATCTGCTAATATTGAAAGGGTTGTTATTTCAACTACTACTGCCGCTGAAACTATTAATCACTAAAGCTTCATTTATCCAAAATGGCCACTGAAAGAGATATAAACCAGATACTATTGGAAAGTAATGAGATGGATTTGGCTCATGAATAAAAGATATTACAGCCTCATTACCCAAGTACTGGCATGTACAGACGAAGCAGGCAGATAACAAATTGCTCTATTACAGCGAGATGCTGGGGAGCTCACCCACATGGAATACGTATCGCCATCATTGCACAAGATTTATTTAGAATCATTTATAGTCAGAGGGGACAGGGCCAGTTATATACTGTGGCACACACGAGAGAGAGAGAGAGAGAGAGAGAGAGAGAGAGGAGAGAGAGAGAGAGAGAGAGAGCAGTTGCTGCTAGGATAATGCAAACGCAGGCTATATCATTCTGACGTGCATTAATTAGAACAATCAATTCCGATAATATTTGAGGTTGCTCTATATAAAAATGTGATAAGAAGTTCAAATATAACAATGTGATGACGTTTTTCGATGACTATAATCGGAAACGGTTACACTTCTTAATAGAATATGAGATAAGATCTCTCTCTCTCTCTCTCTCTCTCCTCTCTCTCTCTCTCCTCTCTCTCTCTGAAATTTCTTTTTAATTAAATCATGATGTATAGATAATATTTCAAATATTAAATAGTAATGTTTATCCTTTCATCAGAGAAAGTTATCTCAAAGGTCTAAAGTCAACATGGTTCGAGGACATTTGCGTCCTGGACTATCGAGTCTCGGACATTTGCATCCCGAATAAATGCGTCCGTGGACATTTGCGTCCCGCGGACATTTGTATCTCAGGATATTCATGGAAATATTTTGGAATAATGTTTTATCAAAAACATTGTTAAAGATAGAAAAGAGTCGGTACAAATTTATATTTACAAAACTAATAATAGAAGAGTTTAAAATTTAAAAGTTTTACTAGTCTTTAAAAATCAATGTACATTAAAAGTATTATGGATAATTCAAGATTTGAAATACATTCATGTTCCGAGTTATATCAAAAGCTATGAATGTTGTGGAGGATTCTCCTCAGGAAATCTATTTAGTTTCCGGGACCATACTTATCAATTTACGACAGGATAACTTTTTTTTTCTTTCTTTCTTTTTTTTTTTTTTTTTTTTTGACTTACTAGAATTCCTTTTTTTCTTTAAGCCAATATCTTTCTTCTTCTTTAGTGTATCGATCAGCTTCCAATTAGAAAGATTATAGAATGATAAAGAATATTGTAAGTAATTTTTCAATCCCTTCAAGCTGTTAATAGATCTTGGTAACTGTTTCATAACCGTTTCTTGAAGGTTAGTTCCTTCCTCATCCCTCTTCGTCCTCTTGCTTGGCCAATGTATGTAATTTAGAAATAAGCAATGCGTTCTGGCGGTCAATCACACACGTGAGACAATTCAATAAACCCTCGACAACGTCAATTAAGGGAAAAGCAGCTAATGCAGAAAATATCTAATATTCAAATTAAATACCTCATCTTCTATATACCGTTGGCTTAGTCCTAGGTCACATATTTTCTTAAAAACAGACTGATATAAATCAAATAGACATGAACTTATCGTTACCTTTGGAAACTTTTTCTAAATAAGCTTTTTGATTTCTAAAACAGTTTAATGCAAAAAAAAAAAGTCTTTTTATGGAAGGAAATGTCCAAGTCTGGTCAATGATTGGGATTTAGTCAATCGAGCCCGTAGGGTGAGGTATGGTATCGGCTTCTGTCGCCAAAGAACTGGGATGAGACAGGTCATTTTATTCCTGTCAATCGTTCATATCATTCTACTGCTTTTCGGTATCTTTTTTTTTTTTTTGTTTTTTTAGTAGAGGGAGAGGTTAGTAAGGAATAATTCTTTGCTTTGAGCTTAGTATAATTTAGAAAAAGTGCACAACGATTTTTTTTTTCCCCCAAAGGCTCATGCCCAACAAGGAACATGAAAAACCCCGCTTAGACAGAGGAAAAATGTATAATGCTTGAGCGGGAATTGTACCTTTCAGCGATTTTTTTTTTTTTTTTTTTTTTTGGAGCATTTGATGTTATCCACAAAGAAAATTTCTTAAATTTAGTCGGTGTAGACGTATAATACATACCTTTGGGGGAGTCAATGGAAGATGATGGGTTTAAGTACTTTGGAGTGTTTATTGCCAGAAAACTCTTTCAATACCTGATTCATATGGAAGAACATGGATACAAGATCACTTATTTATACCCGTGATAAATCTTTTTATAGAACTAAAAAAAAAGACGCGTTGTTTACCAGGGTGAAACTTAATGGCTGATATAATGTAAGCATCAAAAATTGTCCCTTGATACTGAAATTTCTGTGGATTTTCCTGGGAAAAGTAATCGGTTACTTTGTCGATTGTCGGATGTTTTTTAGGATAAGTATTTTAAATGGAATATTTTCCTCTAATCGTGAACTGTAAAAAAAAAAGTCAAAATGTACTGTGAATGAAATTTAGGTCAGTTTTGTATCGCTGAATATCAGTGGCCTTACTTTGTATATGTGTAATAACTGGTATACCTTATATCTGGAGTTTTTCAATAACATTAAACAATTTCATTTTAATAAAACAAATTCCTTGCCTCATTAATACAAAAGCTCTCTCTCTCTCTCTCTCTCTCTCTCTCTCTCTCTCTCTCTCTCAAACACAACAGAAGTGAAATGAGACCAAGGTAGAGGACAAGGCTTGAGATGCAACCTTTCTTTACTGGTAACGACTTTAAGTTTTCTGACATGTCTAATAACTTGATATCTTCACACATGCTTGTGAAGATATTAAATGCAGATTCAGATCAAGAAAAGTTTTTGCAACGATGTTTGAAAAAACAAAAGGTTGGTAAGGAATTATGCAATTTTGTGCGATGTTTTGATGACCTTTTCCTCTTTTGGGGGCATGTTAATCCGTTTATTATTATCCCAGTTAAAAGAAACATCATTCACAAAGGCCCCGGAAAACCCAAATCTGTAAAGAATAACACCATGCAATTACTCAGGAAATATACATAGAATCAAGTATTTAATTCCCATACAGGTTAATGTTGACGTGTACCGGAAAGGCTCCCAGATGAAGGCGACTTTTGACAACAGTGCTTAGCCAGACCTGACATGATATAGACATTAGTCAAATCCACATTTTTTCTAGAACTGTGTTTCTTAAACATTAACAAATTTTCAAGTCACAGCCTTATTCATATATTATACACACAAACACACACACACACACACACACACACACACATATATATATATATATATATATATGTATATATATATATATATATATAAGTGTGTGTGTGTATACATATATGTATATATATAAATATAAATATAAATATATATATATATATATATATATATATTTCCTTTGCATTAATGACTACTCTATGTACTATTTACTGTAACAAGTTCAAATAAAGTAAAAATTCCAAAATACCCGACACTTTTGCATTAAACTAACAACCAAGGAATGTCTGTGCTTCATTTTCTATGTAATTGTTGAAGAAATGTTATGTTCCTATTTCATTTTGCCATCTGTATGCTTGATATATCTCTGAAAGGAAGATCAGCATATGCAAAATAATAAAATAAAATATATATTATGTGAGAAAAACTTGATAAATAAAATATACGAACACTAACGCTCTGTTATACTGGCTGTGATATTTGGATTTTTTTTGTAAAAAGGATATAAACAAAAAAAAATAAAAAAATAAAAGTAAAGGAGAAAAAGAAGGAAAGTCTTGTGGCACTACTTTTATGAGTATACGGCAAGACACTTCAATGCACTTCAGCTTCGCCTCAGAAAACTACTTATAAACTCTTGAGGATCGTTAGCCAAGTCATCCTGTCAGGACTTTCTACTTTGTGTACAGAGAAGGAGATCTGAGAACTTTCCCTGGAGGATCTTTCTTTGCTGGTGGTTTCGACACTTTTTTTTTTCGTATTAGGAAATTCTATATCAACAATTATACAATTCATAATATTGTATATATGTCATTATATATTTACCAGCATAAATTTTGCATAAATTTCACTTATTTTTCATTGGACCTATTATCAGTGTAATGACTTTTGTTATAAACAATCTTAATCATCTTGATTATCTATTCTGAATCAACCGTTTCATTTCTCGTTATTTGTTAACAAGATCACGCTCTCCTTATGCTGCTAAAATATGCAAAGCTATTGTTTTCCGCTATTACTTTTTCATAATATAAAACAATTAGCCACATGGG
>NC_090753.1:6510485-6515485 GCF_036898095.1 Palaemon carinicauda
TTATTTCCTTCTCGACGAAGGCTCGTTTCTCTGGGTTCAGTCGATACAGACTCTACTTTACTGGCAAAGCATCGCCAATATCTACATCATGTTGGAGAAGACCAGTCCGCCCCGGGGAATCCTGCCATAAATAAGGGAAATACATTTTTAAACTTAATATATTTTCTCTTCGAGGTGCCTCCATATGCTTCAACCCTGATTCTAATAACTCTAAACTTTGAAAGTTAGTCTTAAGAGCATCTGCAGACACCTGGCATAATTCATCCTCTTCAAAATAATCAACAGAGTCCAAAATAGTAGCTACAGACTCCAAAGGTACCCTCTTGGGTTCTACACTACCACTTGAATAAGATTTTAGATGGTTAATATGAAATACACGGCATTTCCTCCAAGTACCAGATACTTCAATTTCATAGTTGACCTCAGATAACTTCCTCAATACCCTCCAAGGCCCCTCAAATGTGGGCTCGAGAAAGGTTCCAAGACCTGTACCTAAAACCAAGACTAAATCACCTGGTTCGAAAGAACGTACCTTACATTTCCTATCATACTTGACCTTCATTTTACCCTGGGCAGAGGCTAAATTCTCCTTGGCAAATTGCCAAGACACAGATAACTTACTTATTTTGTTATCTAATACTTCATTTACGCTCTGATCAATCACTTCCCTGGACTCCAAAAACTCATGAAAAATCTCTAATGGACCACGAATCTTGTGTCCAAAGACTAAATCAAACGGAGCGACACCTGTAGAGGAATTAGGAAGATTACATATGGCAAAGAGAGCATAGGGAAGCCCCTTATCCTACTCTTCTCCTTGTTCAAAAACAATATTTTTTTAACATTGACTTAAGGGTCTGGTGAAATCTTTCCACCACCCCCTGACTTTCAAGGTGGTATGGTACACTGGTAAGAAGCTGAATGGCCAATTCACCACACTTACTCTTAAAGATCTTACTTGTGAAATTCGAGCCACAGTCAGACTGAATCCTACAAGGAACACAAAACCTGGAAAAAAATATATTAACTTGTTAAATATTGCCCTAGATGTTATCTTCCTCACAGGGATTGCTTCCGGGTATCTGGAAGCCCTTTCCATAATTGTCAACACATACACAAAACCTGTTTTATTGCGGGGTAATGGACCAAATACATCAACTACTAATTCAGAAAATGGTTCACCTAACGAAGGAATTGGATGTAAGGGAGCCCTAGGAACCCCTTGATTAGGTTTCCCTATCACCTGACAGGTTTCACAAATGGCAACATATTTCTTTACCGAAGACTTCATCCCCGGCCACCAAAATCTCTTGGCCAACTTCTGAAAACTTTTACCAATGCGAATGTGGCCAGAAAAAGGATCTTCGTGAGCCAAACTCAAAACAGTCTCCCGATACTTGGTGGGAACAACCATCTATTCGTTACCAGAGGCCGAGAGCGCCGGCCTAGTCAACGGACGGCCCAGATGATACAACAGCCCCTCGTACACCACGAATCTAGGCTTGGATAAGTCCTCCATTCCTCCAAGCTCAAAATCAAATTTATCCTTCTGAGCTTGAATAAAGGATTTTCGGTCATAATCAGGTTTCAACATCTTAAAAAACTCTAAACTATTTCTACATGCTACTGACCCGGGCCCGTCTATGTCTGCTTCTAAACTACTACAATTATTATCCGAGTCTAGATCAACTTCAGCGGCTAGATACAATGGGAAACACCTCATGTCCTTGAGTGTCTGTTCCCACATCATTTCCCAAAATTCCGTCGATCCCTAGGACTGGCAAACTGTCTACCACAGCCAGCTCAATGCGGCCAGTATATTCAGGGAAAGACACTTCTACCCGAATTGAAGGCGCCGATACTAAAGTGTCTAGGAATCCACCCAGGACTACATATTCACCTGAAAGAGAGCATATGTTCATCAATGACCTAGCTAATACTAAGGACTTAGCTGACCCGGTATCCCTTAGAAACTTGATATCTAATGAGCCAGAAGACGTCTTCAGCTTACCTTCGTATACATATTTATGAAAAGGTCACAAAGAAGGTTTAGTTTTATCTACTGGGGAAGATATGCCATGATCTGAGGGATTACTGATGTTCTCCTGGTTAGTACGAGACCCCACGTCATCTACTCTAGCTACCACTAATACAGGAGACCGAATGACTAGCGGGATTGGTGGGGTTCTGGCTTAAATAATTCTTCCGGGCAAAACATTTAGCCTGGTGATGTCCCGGCTTCTTACACCAGAAACAGTTCCCGCGAAAAGTGCCTGTTTTTCCAGGAGTTACCTGCTTATTAGGGGTAGAAGACAAGGTTTGATTAAAAGTCTTATTAACCGGGTTATTATTCTTAGACCAACTTCTACCCGTGCTGGTTACTTTAGGAGGCCTGAAATGAGGAGAGGATGAATTAGTAAAACTAAAACTACTTGACCCAGCCTTATGGGTTAGAACAAACTCATCTGCAATTTGGGCCACATTGGCGAGATTAACAGCCTTCACCTCCTCTAGGTGTAATTTCAGCTCCCTTCCACAAACCTTCTTGAATTCCTCAAGACACATGAGCTCTCTCAAGGAGGAAAAAGTCCCAACCTAACGACTTTTCACCCAGTCGTCAAATTGTTGCTCCATGAGACGAGCATATTCCACGAAGGTCATGGAAGGAGGCTTATTTACCATCCTGAACTTCAACCGATAAGCCTCAGGTACCAAATCGTACGCCTTAAGTATCAGAGACTTTACCTTATTATAGTCCCGGGCAATGCCTTCCTCCAAAGCATTATACACTCCTAAGGCTTTCCCTACCAGTCTGCACTGGATGATAACTGTCCAGAATTCTCGAGGCCAAACCAGACGAGTTGCAACCCTTCCAAAGGCCTTAAAGATTTCGGGAACGTTACTCTCCTCGAAAATAGGGACTAACTTCAACGCAGCCCCAATATTAAATTTGGCCTGGCTCAAGACATTAGGAGAACTAAGTTGATGAAACCCTGCTTGGCACCTAGCCAACTCACATTTCAACCTAATAACCTCAACCTCGTGTTTCATGACCCTTTCACTCTCCTCGTGCTCCAGTTTCAAAAGCTCTATTCACTTACAAATTAACTGATACTCCTCTCCTCCTGGACTTTGGTTAAAAGGAGTAGGATTAATGGTGTTTACTTGCCTACCTCCTAAAATAAAAGGAATAGTAGAGGTGTTGTGTTTAAAGGAAAAATTAGCTGGACCCTCATAAAGGAGATTCACCGGGGATGGATTCTCGAACGAAGATAAACCAGGATTAACACTTAATTCCTCCTCTCTCTCCTCCTCGGACATGCTATCAGACACTGAGTCAGACTTGCCATCGAAAGTTACCCCTTCCTCATCACTGGCAGGTAAGGGCAACTTGGACACTACCAATTCCAGTATCTGAGCACGAGTAGCTGAGGCCTTAAAAGTTAGACCTAAACACCGAGCACATTACATCAAATAATTCTTATTCAATACATGGACATACTGAGCACAATTTACGGATCCTAAAAAGGCGCTCATCTAGTAGGTAAGCCGAGCAAATAGCCAAGCCATCTAAAAGCATATATTAGATGCATACCTCTCCAGACATACCTCCATCTGAAAGATGTTACTTCTTTTCCCTGGTAAACCTTCTTGACCCACCCTATTATGACATAACTGTTCAATAGAAGTAGCAGATCTATTATTCGCAGCTGCATAGCTAGTCTTCGAGATTATTCCAACAGTGCCACTAGAAGGTTAGAGTCTGAAAGAATAGATGTAGTTAAATAGGATTATAATAATGGTCAGATATTCACATCTATTCTATCAGACACTATCCTCCTTGTGGCTTTGTTGGAATAATCTAAAAGACTGGGAATGCAGACAGAAAAGGGTCTGCTACTTCTAATGTGCAATCATTTCGTAATATCATATCCAAAGAAGATTTTCCTAGGAGAAAAGTAACATATTTCAGACTGAAATATGTCTGAATAGGGGAGTATCCGATAACTGCTTCTAGATGTTTTGGCTATTTGCCTAGCTTACCTTCCTGTCATGAAGGATGTTTGGTGTAAATACATTCTCTGGTAATTACTACGCTAATTTTTCGACTTAAAGGATGCCTGGTCTAGACTACTACTCATGTAAAATATCACCTGGGCCGAAAGTTATTTCATTCAATTACCTGTTCTAATGATTGCTGAGATAACCAGCTTTTACTAAAAGAGGCATGAATTTACTTTTTTCCTTAAAATCACACAGTATTACTGCTCGACCTATGGGTTACAAGGCTTGAAAGCTTAGATTAAATAATACTTCGCTTAACTTCGTGATAAGAAAATTGTGTTTTAATTTCATGAATAAATTGAGGCTTGGCTTAACTACCGGACATTGAGAATGCTTGGCTTAACTGACTGGCATGAGGAATTTTGGGTTTACTGCCTAGATTAAACGATGCTTACTTTGATTACTTGATCTAAACATTGATAGGTTTAACTTCATAGTCTCGAAAAACTTAGCCCGACTGCCTGGCTTTATTGATGCTTGGCTTCAGTAACTACTTTAAAGGATACTTGACTGGAACAGCTGTCTATAAGGAAGCTTCCCTTCAACTCCTAGCCTGAAGCAGGATTATCTTTCCTAAGAGATGCTTGTCAAAACTTTCCAAAGTACAAAAAAAGGATTTAGCTTAACTACCTAGTTGTAATGATGATTTGAATACCTTGGGGGACGGTGACTGCAGAAAAAAGAATTTTTCTCGCATGGTATTTCCTTCATGAAAAGGTACTACGATGAGATTCAGGGCCTCTGTAACACGGTTTTTTCGCAATAGCTTTTTTTCTATGAATTTCATAAATATAACGCTTATTCAGAATGCACATTATATCTACACATAAATTTTGACTATATTCTGCATTACGTAGGTTGAATAAATTTGGTACTTTATTAAGTAAAAGTGACGATTATTGAAGACGGGCCAACTTACTCAGAGAAAAGGTTTC
>NC_090753.1:6522985-6537985 GCF_036898095.1 Palaemon carinicauda
AATGATTGGTCAGATAACTTATCAGGACTAAAGGAAGCTAAAATTTAGAATCTACTATCTGGTCTAAAAAGAATCGGGTTAAGGATGTTCGGCGTAGCTGTTTGGCATAAAGTGTTATTGGTTTACCTTCCTGTCCTAAATATTACATGACTTTAGTGTCTCGACTATAAATCTTTGTCCAGCATTTTTGTTTACAGATTGTTCAGCTAAAATGTCCAGTCTTGAGGGTAATTGGCTTAAACGCATGGTCTATTATTATTATTATTATTATTATTATTATTATTATTATTATTATTATTATTATTATTATTATTATTATTATTATTATTATTATAAACAAAAGCTAAAGTACAACTCTACTTGGAAAAGAAAGATTCTATAAGCTCAAGCGCTCCAATAGGGATAAATAGCCCATTTAGGAAAGTTGATTAGGGGGAAAAACTTAACGATAGTTAATAGACAAAAAATATATATTTTAAGAACCGTAACAACATTAGATTAGATTTTTCATATACTGTGTAAACTATGAAAATAAGATAGTGTAGTGTGCCCAAGTGTACTTTCAAATAATGGAACCTTAATCCAAGACAATGGAAGACTAAGGTAGAGAGGCTAAAGCACTACCCAAGACTAGAGAACCTGGTTTGGTTTAGGAGTGCATTTCTCTTAGAAGAGCTGCTTACTATGGATAAGGTTTCCCTTATACCCTACCAAGAGGAGAGTAGCCTCTGAAAATTAAAGAGCAGTAATTAACTTCTTGAGCAAGTAAGAGTTGTTTGGTAATTTCAATTGTTTTCTGGTATATATAGATAGAGGAGAATATGGAAAGATTAAGCCAGACTCTTCGTTGCATACGTAGGCACAGAAAGATGAGCAGTAACCAGATCATAGGGCCCAATAACTCTTTAGCGGTATTATCTCAGTGAGTGACTGGCCTTAAGGATACTTGGTCTAAATGCCTGGCTATCATTTACTGGCTTGACTGCCTGACCTTAAGATTGCTTTGCTGGAATAACTGGCTTAAAGGATTTTGAGTTTGAATGCTTGCCATAATGATTGCTTGGCTTATCTGCTTAGACTAAAAGGCCGTTTTAACTGCCTTTTATAGAGAATTAATGGATTAGCTTCCTGTCTTAACTGTTCTGCATAAAGATATCCTGCCTTTACTACCTAGTTTCAAAAAGGTTGGGAATACGAGTAAGTCCTCAAAAACTTTACACTCTGGTACTTGCTCTTTAGGATGCTTGACTTAACAGCCTGACCTAAATAAGCTTGGTTTAAAAGTATTGTGTAAAAAAATTTTTCTCTTAATTGCGTGACCCAAATGATGTCTGGCTTGAATGTCTGTCCTAAAAAGATTTGTGGCTTAACTAGCTAGCATAAAAATGCTTGCTTTACCTTCCTAGCCTAAAGACTACTTGGCTTCAGTAACTTGCCTAAAGAGTTCTTGACATATCTGTATGACCTGAAGGATACTTGCATGAAAAGCTTGACCTAAAGAATGCTTAGCTTACCTGCCTGGACTAAATGATGCCATTCTGAATTGTAGGACTTTGAAAAAATATTGGCACAATTATATTCCCTAAAGAATGCTTTGCAAAACTTCCCAGAACAGAATGATGCATTGCTGAACCATCTGGCTTTGTAGATTTTTACGATATCCAAGAGGACATGTTCTGCATAAAAAGTAGAGCTTCTTAAGGTATGTAGGTATACACAAACGGTCTGTGCATAATACCTGCCTGAAAGGCTTGCTGGATCAACCAAAATCGTTATGTAAAGGCGGTCACCGACCAAACTACATGACAGAAACGGCTGTCGTTAAGTCTTGAAGACGAAACAGAAATTTGTGGTAATAGTCAGGAAATCACTAAGGAGTCTTCTAGTGTACAGAGATTTCAGGCCGTGTGTCAGACAAACTTAACAGCTTTCACTTTGGATTCATTTCAGAAAGAGGTTGGTGTAGAATATCATTGAATTACTCAATCTCCACCCCAGATCACTTGACTACTGATATAAAAAACTAAAACATGTGGTCATATGAATTCAAAAAATTTGTCAGTTATGCAACGAGAGAAAGTGTTCTCAGAAATAAAAAAATCATAAATTTACGTTCATCCTATCGCAGAGACCTTAGGAAAGTTCAGCCTTCCAGAACTCCGGGAACATTGTCTGATGATATTTATGAGCCCAAGCTTTGGTATTTTTACCATATAATGTTTTCATGTGATCAAGAATTACAAAGGCGTAGCACTCCATACATAACATCACTATCAAAAGATGTGGAATAGGTGAAATAAGTAAGAGGAAAGAAAAGAAATGTTATAATACTCAAATTATCAAGCTACGAGAGTGTAATTCTCTCTCTCTCTCTCTCTCTCTCTCTCTCTCTCTCTCTCTCTCTCTCTCTCTCTCTCTCTCTCTCTCTCAGTTTTTAGTCAACTTTCTTTAATCTCTCTAAATATGTTTTCTATTTCTAAGTTCATTTTGGTGTTTCCTTCTGAACTCTCATTATACTCCATCTTATATAGCAGGGAGTAGTCAACTCAAGGATTAGTGCTTACGTGACACAAAAAAAAAAAAAAAAAAATAATAATAACGGTTAACATATGGATTGATATGCACTCACCCAAGGTCTATATATGTAAGGTCTGGTCAATCACCGACCTGCGCTCAAGAGCTGACGTATTATGGTAAAATCTTGGGTACGTGCCGCCATTCTCGTATATTATTTCGTAGGGAATTGGTTTTTTGGCTTACGTAGATGAAGTTTCTTTAACCTGATCCAGTAAAAGCCGGATTAGCATGGCTATGAAAGACCAAAAGGTAATCAGAAGATCCTACAAAATTCTAAATTCCATACTCACCTCATTTTTCGAGTCTTACTTGGGAAATCTTTTTTTTTCTTTTGTACATACATACATATACCAAAGGCACTTCCCCCAGTTTTGGGGGGTAGCCGACCTCAACAAAGAAACAGAACAGAAAGGGGACCTCTACTCTTTACGTTCCTTCAGCCTAACCAGGGACTCAACCGAGTTCAGCTGGTACTGCTAGGGTGCCACAGCCCAACCTCCCACATTATCCACCACAGATGAAGCTTCATAATGCTGAATCTCCTACTGCTTCTACCTCCGCGGTCATCTAAGGCACCGGAGGAAGCAACAGGGCCTACCGGAACTGCGTCACAATCGCTCACCATTAATTCCTATTTCTAGCACGCTCTCTTGCCTCTCTCACATCTATCCTCCTATCACCCAGAGCTTTCTTCACACCATCCATCCACCCAAACCTTGGCCTTCCTCTTGTACTTCTCCCATCAACTCTTGCATTCATCACCTTCTTTAGCAGACAACTATTTTCCATTCTCTCAACATGGCCAAACCACCTCAACACATTCATATCCACTCTAGCCGCTAACTCATTTCTTACACCCGTTCTCTCCCTCACCACTTCGTTCCTAACCCTATCTACTCGAGATACACCAGCCATACTCCTTAGACACTTCATCTCAAACACATTCAATTTCTGTCTCTCCATCACTTTCATTCCCCACAACTGCGATCCATACATTACAGTTGGTACAATCACTTTCTCATATAGAACTCTCTTTACATTCATGCCCAACCCTCTATTTTTTACTACTCCCTTAACTGCCCCCAACACTTTGCAACCTTCATTCACTCTCTGACGTACATCTGCTTCCACTCCACCATTTGCTGCAACAACAGACCCCAAGTACTTAAACTGATCCACCTCCTCAAGTAACTCTCCATTCAACATGACATTCAACCTTGCACCACCTTCCCTTCTCGTACATCTCATAACCTTACTCTTACCCACATTAACTCTCAACTTCCTTTTCCCACACACCCTTCCAAATTCTCTCACTAGTCGGTCAAGCTTCTCTTCTGTGTCTGCTACCAGTACAGTATCATCCGCAAACAACAACTGATTTACCTCCCATTCATGGTCATTCTCGCCTACCAATTTTAATCCTCGTCCAAGCACTCGAGCAGTCACCTCTCTCACCACTCCATCAACATACAAGTTAAACAACCAAGGCGACATCACATATCCCTGTCTCAGCCCCACTCTCACCGGAATCCAATCACTCACTTTATTTCCTATTCTAACACATGCTTTACTACCTTTGTAGAAACTTTTCACTGCTTGCAACAACCTTCCACCAACTCCATATAACCTCATCACATTCCACATTGCTTCCCTATCAACTCTATCATATGCTTTCCCCAGATCCATAAACGCAACATACAACTCCTTACCTTTTGCTAAATATTTCTCGAATATATGCCTAACTGTAAAAATCTGATTCATACAACCCCTACCTCTTCTAAAACCACCCTGTACTTCCAAGATTGCATTCTCTGTTTTATCCTTAATCCTATTAATCATTTTTACTCTACCATACACTTTTCCAACTACACTCAACAAACTAATACATCTTGAATTACAACACTCATGCACATCTCCCTTACCCTTATATAGTGGTACAATACATGCACAAACCTAATCTACTGGTACCATTGACAACACAAAACACATATTAAACAATCTCACCAACCATTCAAGTACAGTCACACCCCCTTCCTTCAACATCTCAGCTTTCACACCATCCATACCCGATGCTTTTCCTACTCTCGTTTCATCTAGTGCTCTCCTCACTTCCTCTATTGTAATCTCTCTCTTATTTTCATCTCCCATCACTGGCACCTCAACACCTGGAACAGCAATTATATCTGCCTCCCTATTATCCTCAACATTCAGCAAACTTTCAAAATATTCCGCCCACCTTTTCCTTTCCTCCTCTCCTTTTAACAACCTTCCCTTTCCATTTTTCACTGTCTCTTCCATTCTTGAGCCAGCCTTCCTTACTCTCTTCACTTCTTTCCAAAACTTCTTCTTATTCTCTTCATATGACTGACCCAATCCCTGACCCCATCTCAGGTCAGCTGCCCTCTTTGCCTCACATACCTTGCGCTTTACTTCCACATTTTTCTCTCTATATTTTTCATACTTCTCTATACTATTACGCTGCAGCCATTCTTCAAAAGCCCTCTTTTTCTCTTCCACTTTTACATTCACTCCTTCATTCCACCATTCACTGCCCTTCCTCATGCTGCCTCCAACAACCTTCTTGCCACATACATCACTTGCAATCCCAACAAAATTTTCTTTTGCTAATAACCACTCCTCCTCTAAATTACCAGTTTCTCTTACTCTCACCTCGTCATATGCCATTTTCAACCTTTCCTGATATTTACTTTTTACCCCCGGTTTTATTAGCTCTTCAACCCTCACTACTATGAGATTCAGGGCCTCTGTAACACGGTTTTTTCGCAATAACTTTTTTTCTATGAATTTCATAAATATAACGCTTAATCAGAATGCACATTATATCTACACATAAATTTTGACTATATTCTGCATTACGTAGGTTGAATAAATTTGGTACTTTATTAAGTAAAAGTGACGATTTTTGAAGACGGGCCAACTTACTCAGAGAAAAGGTTTCGAACGCACTCGTTACGTAACTTATGACGGCATTTCTTCTCTCTTTCTCGACCGATGATTGGCTATACGTAACGAAGGCTATACCTCTGCCAACAATAACACAAAAGTGTAAATAAAAGCAAAGCAGTACACCTTTATGAACTCTGAAACCTCTCCACTGAGAATTGTCATAATAAACAAACGAACAAAATACGTTAATAAATACGAAAACACTTCGATTATAGGTCTAACTCCCAGAATAAGTTTCCTAAGAAATTACAGTCTACTTTATAGGTCACAATCAGATTGACAAGGTGTATGGATTAGTTGGTAATTTTCAAAAACGTAGTAGACCAGCTTGATTTGATAACTGCTATATCCAATGTCCAGTAATTTTTATTTATTGTCTAGCTACCTACGTATTTACCGTAAAAAATAAAAAAAATAAATAAATAACTGGTACCATATTTTGGCTTTAAACCTTCACCAGTAATTGTCGTCAGAATGATGACTTCACGAGGCTCTACCCACTTTGGCCTCGTTGTAATTCAGGATAACACTGAAGGCTATCATGGGCATTATTGGATTAGAAAATTTAAATTCTGGCTAAAAAAATAATTTTTCGAGTAGTTGTAAGAAGTGGTAAATGATCCTCAAGGATCCCAGCAGTTGGCCTAAACGTTCAATTCATGTATAGTACTGTTACGGCACTACTGCTACAGTACAGTAGTATTACTACGATAGCACAAATACCCCAGCCACATTTATGTATCGTTCCGCCATTCATAAAGTCTTTGTCATATTCTTTCACTGCAATAAACCATGGCCTCCTCGGAAATTAGGTTTAACTTTAGATGATAGGTTATTTCATTAAGCTGACAAATTATGGCAACTGGGTATGTTATTGCCGATGTTGAAGCTAAAGATAAAGTTTGGTATCATTCCTTCATTGCATTATCATCTTTACTACTATTTGTTTTGCTACATGTAGTAATTATTTTAAAGGATAAATGAATTATGTTCACTTCACTTCTATAAATTACCATTAGATGTACAAATAAAACTCCTAAAACTATTCAGGATTTATTTATAAAATGCAGTCATGCCCAAAACATAGATAACACGGTTAGTCTGATGGAGATTTTAGCACAAAAATCTTATTTTAACAAAAATAGTTATATAAAGACTGTTTACATACAATCCCTCTCTTTCTCTCTCTTTTGGTGGCATAGTGAATAGTTAATAGAAATGTTCAAAAGCCTGAATGACATTACAAGTATTTTAATCCTGTTACGCTAAATACAAATCAGACTATAAACATTGGATTTAAACTAGAAACTGAATAATTACCTATTCAGGCTATAGTAAATATGGTCACGGGCTTTCTCTTGACTGTATAAAGTTGCAAGTCGTAAGACAAATGCAGTTTTGCAACCACGGGGGCAATTCCAAATCCTGTTAGCCATTCTTGACTGTTATGGGTTTCACAGCCGATGGAAGAAGTTGAATGGGTGTCTGGTGGATGGGCGGGGCAAAATTTTGTCAAAAGGTGTTTACATTGCTTACGTAGTGAATGTTTTCGACTCTTGGCTCGTTATCACTGGCCATGGCGTCGGCTAGATCATTTTTACTCTATAAAAATTAAAACTATTGTGTTTAGGTTATTGATAATGCTGACAAAATTTGTGTGTGGTTGTAAAATATACATATGTCAACTTTCAGCTACATCCGATGCTTTGATAAGGAGCAAAGTCCAAAAAACCGTGTTACAGAGGCCCTGAATCTCATAGTAGCTCCCTTTTACATCCACCTACTTTATTCCCCCACTGTTTTGCTACAACTAATTTTCCTTCCACCAAAAAATGATCAGACATACCGTTAGCCATACCCCTAAACACGTGCACGTCTTTCAATCTTCCAAACATTCTTTTAGTTATCAAAACATAATCCATTAATGCCTTTTGTTTTGTATCGGCATTTAATGTCTTTACAAGTAGGTATGATGAGATTAATTTCTTTGACAAATCATCAGGAAACTTTAAAGTCATTACCACTAAAACAAATTATATCAATCCTTTTCCTCTAATTCACTTTCATTTTACGTGTGTGTGTGTGTGTGTGTGTGTGTGTGTGTGTGTGAGAGAGAGAGAGAGAGAGAGAGAGAGAGAGAGAGAGAGAGAGAGAGAGAGAGAGAGAGAGATAAATTCTTTATTAATTGTTTTTTTATAGAATGACGGCTTAGAGTTATGTTTGTAGTTCTATCAGAAAAAATAAAGAAATGTACGACTGAAAATTATTTATTCAAAATTGTTTACAATAATCAATTATCATTAGTTAAACATTACATTTTGTTAATCAATAGGGTCAGATATTCGTTTGAAGGGAAATTAGACAATGATATTCCAAACTTTGTATATACGATATATATGCGATTATATATATATATATATATATATATATATATATATATATATATATATATATATATATATATATAGAGGTGTTGGCCAGGGCACCAGCCACCCGTTGAGATACTACCACTAGAGAGGTATTGGATCCTTTGACTGGCCACACAGTAATGCATTGGATCCCTCTCTCTGGTCACGGCTTATTTTTTCTTTGCCTACACTTACACAAAATAGTGTGGCCTATTCTTTACATATTCTCGTCTTTCCTCATACACCTGACAACAATGAGATACTAAACACTTCTTCACTCAAGGGGTTAATTACTGTACTACAATTTGTTCAGTGTACTTTCCTCTTGGTAAGGGTAGAAGAGACTCTTTAGCTATGGTAAGCAGCTCTTCTAGGAGAAGGACACTTCAAAATTAAACCATTGTTCTATAGTCTTGGGTAGTGCCATAGCGTCTGTACCATGGTCTTCCACTGTCTTGTGTTAGAGTTCTCTTGCTTGCGGGTACACTCGGGCACACTATTCTATCTTATTATTATTTTTTTTCTTCCTCTTGTTTTTTTGAAATGGTGTGTTGGGCAGGCTTAATAGAAGGGCCATGGATGCCTGGTGGTTTATCAAGAGGTTGTCTTTTCCTTTTTCTGACTCTTTTTCTTCTCAAAACCCTCCTTACTGTCCTCCCTTCAGTTGAATTGGCTATTCTGGGGGGTATTTAGCCTTGCATGGTGTATCGGCTCCTCCATGTTGACCAGTTTTTCCAACTTTTTACTATAGTCTATAGGTATCATCAATCACTTTATTTATAATTCTGTACAAATTGTTTTTTTTATAATTCTTGTTAATCTAGTTTTTAAGTATGATGTCTCTTTTTTATTTCTATTAATTCTTATGCTGTCTGGAGACATTGAGCGGTATCCGGGACCAGTACGTCCTAGATTTCGTCAATGTCGTCTTCTGTATTGCAATATTTGTGGTCTTCATGCAAATATCAAGACCTTACAGTTGTGTCCAGACAGTACGATATTCTTTTGTGCTCAGAAAATCTGGTTTCTAATATGAGGCACTCATCTGAGCTCCTTATAACTGGTTTTAAAAAGCCAATAATGTTGAAACGTGATGCCATCCCTAGGGCCAGGGGAATGGCGGTGTATATTAGGACCGAGTACCCTGCTTCTCATAAGTCCTGCTATCAATGTGGATGTCCTGAGATTTAGGTAATAAAAGTTTGTGGCAGGCATAACAACTTTTGTTTGTGTTCGATCTACCGGAATCCAGACATGGATGATTCTATCTTCGATTGTCTTCTTACCATTATGGCTAAGATACAAGAAGAGGACAGAAAGGCTTCTTTTGTCTTTGTTGGCGATTTTAATGCTCACCATAGGGAGTGGTTAAGTTCTATCTCTCCTACCGAACGCCATGGCTTAAGAGCTTTAGACTTTGCCTCTGAATCAGGCTGTGAGCAAATCATAAATGAAGCTACTCACAGGTCTGGAAATTGCTTGGACCTCGTATACACTGACTCCCCTTCGTTATAACTAGTAAGGTTGGTTCTCCAGTCGGGACATCTGATCTTGCCTTAATTTCATTATTAATGAAGACTGAGCAGCCTGTCTCTGATATATCATATTCTTGTAAAATTTGTCTGAAATCCCAAGCAGACTGGAATGGGATTTTGCATGATCTTTTGTGCTTGAATTGGTCACTATTATATAATAGTGTAGATACTGTTGTCCCTTTGAATGAAAATCTAGTCAACATAGTTGATAGGTGTATCCCTTCTCGTGTGCTAAGGTACCGAGTGAAGGACAAACCGTGGTTCAATGATGATTGAAGACGTGCTTATTTGGAGAAGCAGGAGGCCTATCACCTTTGAAAGGGTAACAGATCAGATTTCACCTGGAACAACTATACTCAGCTTCGAGCTTTTGCTCAGAGAGTTTATGACTCAACTGAAAAGCAGTACAATTTAACCATAAAAGAAACCCTTTTTGGTACAACTCAGGAACATAAATGGTGGTCTACCCTTAAATCTGCACTCTTTGGTGTAGATGCAACAGTTCCTCCTTTACTTAAACCAGATGGCTCAGTCACTCACTGTCCAAACGAAAAGGCAACCCTTTTGGCTGATGTTTTTGACAGTAAACAGAGGCTAAACTAACTAGTTTAGCTTTTCAATCTCGTGAGATTAAAGCTCTGTTGGTGGACCCTGATGCTTATGGAGGTGTAGACCCAAATGGTATTTTTCCTTTGTTTTTTATAAACACAGCAGATTTCTTAGCTCCAAAGTTATCTGTTATTTTGCGCAAGTTAGCAATAAGAGGAGCTTTTAGCACTTGTTGGAGAATTGGTAATGTTACTCCTCTATATAAATGTGTTTGTGGTAGCTCAAGTCCCACTGATTATCGCCCAGTTTCCATAACTCCCATATTGTCTAAAGTTTTTGAACGTCTTCTGGCAAAACATCTTAATAGGTTTGCTGAAGGTAATCATCTACTCCCTAGTTTGCAATTTGGTTTTCGTAAAGGCCTTGGAGCATGTGATGCCCTTCTTACAATCTCCAATGATGTACAGAAATCCCTTGATTGTGGTCAGGAAGTTCGTATGATTGGCCTTGATTTTAGTGCTGCCTTTGACCGTGTTAATCATGAGGCCCTTGTTTTCAAACTGAAACAGTTGGGAGTGGGTGGGTCGTTTCTTAGCATTATTATTGATTTTTTAAGTAATAGATCTCAAAGTGTTGTTGTTGATGGGCACCATAGTGATTATAGGAATGTGATATCCGGTGTTCCACAGGGTAGTGTTCTTGGCCCATTACTTTTCATACTATATACACATGACATGTGGTTTGGCCTAGAAAACAAGCTTGTTGCATATGCAGATGATGCTACTATCTTTGCATCAATTCATTCCCCTAAGTGTAGATCTGGAGTTAGTGAATCCTTTAATAGAGATTTAGTTAAAATTAGTGCATGGTTCAAATTATGGGGTATGAATTTGAATCCTAACAAAACTCAAAGTATGATTTTCAGTAGGTCAAGGGCGATGGCTCCTCAACATCCGGATCTCAATATTGATAATGTTTCTTTAAATTTGTATGACTCTTTCAAAATTTTAGGTGTGATTCTCGACAGCAAATTTACTTTTGAGAAACATTTAAGGTCTTTGTCTTCTTCAATTGCACAAAAAATTGGCTTATTTAGAAAGTCTTTCAATATTTTCTGTGGTCAATCTATTTTGAAGAAGTGTTTTAATTCTTTCATTCTACCTTGTTTTGAGTATTGTTCTCATGTGTGGTCTTCAGCTGCTGATTCTCATGTCAATTTGCTGGACAGAAACTTACGGTCTATTAAATTTCTTATTCCTGATCTAGATATTAATCTCTGGCACCGTCGTTCAATTAGTTCATTATGCATGTTGCATAAGATTTTTCATAACTCTGACCATCCTTTACATTCAGATCTCCCTGGACAATTCTATCCTGTTCGTAATACTAGGCAGGCAGTTAATTCTGATAGCCAGGCCTTCTCCATCATGAGGCTCAATACTACGCAGTACTCTAGAAGTTTTATTCCAGCTGTTACCAAGATGTGGAATGATCTTCCTAATCGAATAGTTGAATCAGTAGAACTTCAAAAGTTCAAAGTTGGAGCAAATGCTTTTTTGTTGACCAGGCAGACATGAGTCTTTTTATAGTTTATTTATGACATATTTGTTTTTGATGTTGTTAATAGTTTATATATGACATGTCTGTTTTGACATTACTTTTTTTAGAATGATTTATTGTGAATTTGTTCTCTTCATCTATTTATTTCCTTATTTCCTTTCCTCACTGGGATATTATTCATCTGTTGGAGCCCCTGGGCTTATAGCATCTTATTTTTCCAACTAGAGTTGTAGCTTGAATAGTAATAATAATAATAATAATATATATATATATATATATATATATATATATATATATATATATATATATATATATAATATATATATATATATATATATATATATATATATATATATATATATATATATATATATATATATGGACACTGACATATCTTATTCAAAATACTTTAAATCCTTTGACATTTTTACCTGTTTTTTTTTTTAGAACCCGTATACTAAAGTATCAGTTCACAGCGGACGTAACTTTTTACCTCTTCTGGTAAACCAACACAACTTTTCACATTACTTGACAATTTCTTATTGGTTCTATTACTAGTTTTTAACACTTTCTCTCCATGGGAGACTAAAATAACCTCTAATATTTTATTAAGATATTTATCTAAGCGATGAGCAAGCGCTCCTTGCGATTTAAAAAATCTCTTCTATCCAGATACTTCCATCTGAATCAAGAACGGTTCTGTTCTTAAAAATCTTTCTTAAAGATTTTTCTACAATACATCCAATTTTCACACAGCGTCCTGAAAGGGCATGTCTAAATAATGCTCTTCCAGGATATCATCGATTGCTGCAATTGTCATCGCTGAAATGCAGAGTTCTCTTTCTAGTGTTATATATTTCCCTCGGGTTCAGAGAATTTTTCATGTTCCTTTTTGTGCCATGAACCTAGCGATAACATTCTCTCATTAATCACTTTATCTCAATCATATTGGTTTTCAAGTAAAGCAACATTCCTACGGAAAAGATAATTTTTAATTCGCTCTGATAGTGGGGTACCCATTTCCTTAGAAGTTTTTCATCTTTTAGAAAGTGATAAAAATATATGTCTTTAATTTATTTCCTTGTACTATAACAACCAAATACACCACGTACTTCAGGCTTTTCAAAATATATCAATTCGTGAAGATAAAACAAGAAAATAAAAGAATCAAACAATAAACAGGTATAGATTGACTCTGCTTCACCCAGGTGAGTGTTGAACTATGCCGCCAGCATAGTCACCCCGCAGGCTCTAGCGGCTTAATCCCCGTCCGTGACCAGACCTAATATATATAGACCTTGCACTCACCCTTCTCAGCTGGTATGACTACTTCCTTTTATCCCTACCATAGGGACGGGAAGAGATTAGAGGGACCGAATATATATATATATATATATATGTGTGTGTGTGTGTGTGTGTATATATATATATATATATATCTAAATATATATATCTATATATATATACATATATATATATATATATATGTATATATCTAAATATATATATCTATATATATACATATATATATATATATATATATATGTATATATATATATATATATATATAAAGAGACTTGCTCGTAAGGTTCCAGGTTACACCCCACCCCCTTAGGAGTCCATCACGTCCTTATCATGTGCGCCGTTTCTAGGATAACACTCTTTTGCATGAGTCCTGGAGCTACTTCAGTCTCTAGTTTTTCTAGATTCCTTTTCAGGGATCTTGGAATTGTGCTTAGTGCTCCTATGATTATGGCTACAATTTCCACCGGCACATTCCATATCCTTGTTATATCTATTTTCAGGTCTTGATACTCATCCATTTTTTCCCTCTCTTTCTCTTCAACTCTGGATTCCCATGGTGCTGCAATATCAATGAGAGATACTTACTTCTTGATTTTGTCAATCAACGTCACGTTTGGTCTATTTGCACATATTACTATATATGTTCTGATACCATACTCCCAGAGGATCTTTGCCTGATTGTTTTCTATTACTCCTTCAGGTTGGTGCTCATGCCACATATAACCGCAAGTTTGCTGATGTTTCTTGTATCGGTTCCAGAGGGCTATTATCTCTGAATCATGCCTCTTTTTTTACTGGTTCTATGCTAGTACCACACATTCGCATGCTATTCGGTTTATGGTTTCATTTTTCGTGTTGCACTTCCTACATGTGGGAGAGATATTATTTCCGTTTGTCATTCTTTGAACATATCTCGGTCATAATGCCTGATCTTGTGCCACTATTATCATTCCTTCATTTTCTTTTTTGAGCTCTCCCCTCAGTTGTCATTGAAACGTGTCATCGCTGGCTAGTTCTTCTGTCTGTCTCATGTTTTGTCCGTGCATTGGTTTGTTGTGCCAGTTCTGTGTTCTGTGTTTCATTCTCCTGTCTCTCTATATTTCTGGGTCTACTTTTATCAGTCCTTCTTCCCATGATCTCTTAAGCCACTCGTCTTCACTGCTTTTCAAATATTTCCCTAGTACTCTGTTCTCGATGATAATGTAGTCCCCTATACTTATTAGTCCTTCCCTCCTTCTTTTCGTGTTATGTATAGTCCCTCCGTATTTGCTCTTGGGTGTAGTGCTTTGGGTAGCATCACATATTTCCTTTTTTTCTGGTCTATGCTGCGGAGTTTTTATTATTATTATTATTATTATTATTATTATTATAGCTGCATAGGCAGAATCTAATTTCTTTTCCAATTTCTTGATTCTACGGACAATTCTCTTTTCAGGGTTGCTACATTCAGCTAGCGAAATTAATATTTAGACCTAAGCTACCATTCATTAAAGGAAACAATTATTTTATATAGTATGCATAAGTATAGTGGCACTATATAGTGTTATGCTAGATATAAGTAATGATATATACATCATTATATGTTTATGATATTAATGTTGTATACATATAAATGTATATATGCATATGTATGTATGTGTAGATGTATATATATGTATATATGTATGTGTATATGTATGTATGTGTGTATGTGTATGTATATGTATGTGTATATATGTATATATGTATAAATATGCGTATATATATATATATATATATATATATATATATACATATATATATATTTGTATGTTTGTATATGTTTTGCTTATGTATTTATATAGATATGGATACCGTATTGTCATATAAATAAACTGTACTGAAAATCAAAAAAGAAGAAAACAAGAATATACCCGCCACTAGAAATGACCCTTTTTAGCAGGTGTCTAATAAGCTTGGGGGACTCCTCCATACTCAACACCTGACCCAGGTAGTTGGTAAGGGAGTGTCATTGTTTTCTAAATCACTATATGTATGTTCGTACGCTTGCTTTCCATATAAATTGTAAAGAAACCTCTCTCAATAAATGAGTCCTCTGAGGAAGTATCACGAAACTAGTC
>NC_090753.1:6542985-6550485 GCF_036898095.1 Palaemon carinicauda
AGAAGTCGAAACAGTTTCAGTCTCATCGGTTCCTGCCACAGAACCAGTTCCCTCGACATTGTCTGCTCCCCCATCTGACGATGGTGCAGCTGATACAAAAGCAGAATGCTGTAAAGGAGGCTGCATCGAGTTTTGAAATACGCTAACTCGCAGCATCCCGTGGATCTTACAAGAGACTTGATGAGAAGGAACTTCCTTCATGTTCGGATGTGAATCCGTGGTGGCATGCAGAGTACATTCCCATGACAACTGGGAAGATTTACATTTCAGAGAAGCTGGGATCACATCCCCATTGAAGATGTGGAGTTTTGGCCCAGCTTGGAGGCTTTTCCAGACTGCTTCGTCTGTCTGAAGGCAGAGCCAGCATCAAAGGAAGACACATAGCCAAAAGAGGTCACAGTTTTTTACCATGCCAAAGCACAGGCTTTGCTGATAAGCACCTTGAAGAAGAGGACCTTTACTAAATCAAAGGTGCCGGATCTGAGCAAGAAATATCTGTCCTTTGTTGTTTCATCTTCCTGGGCCTTCCCCTTTATGGAAAAAGGGTACAAGGCACCTTTAAAGGCAATAGAAGCAGGGAAACCTCACCCTACACACGACGATTGTAAACTGTTATCCCTAGCTTTGCCTATGGACCAGAAGGACTGGAAGGACGTACATCTTACCTTCTCAGTCGGGAAGCAGTTCGGTGAGGACCTCCCCAAGCTGTCCGAGTTTCTCCTGCACGGGGAGCAGGAGAATAAAGAAAGACTTACCGATTCTATGTCCCTCCACACTATCTTGAAGACAATGGCAAGCGATCCCCAGAACCGAGATATGTTTATTGGGGTGGCCAAAACACTTCTGGCAACTGTGACCAAAGACCTGTATGGCTTTAATAAAGTCAGAAGAGCTTGTAGGAAGTTCGTGTTTGCCTCGGCTGCTGTGAGACACGAACCTAGGACGCTAATATCGTCCAGTATCTGGGGAAAGGACCTCTTCCCGAGGGAAGTGGTCAAGAAAGTAGTTGACAATGCCACCACGGAGAATAGGAACCTTCCCCAGAAGTGGTGTTTGTCACTAAAGAGGAAGTCTTCTCCAGATGAGGGTTCCCAACCTAAGCTGAAGACAAATAGGCCTAGGGTGCCCACTCGCTCCGCCACACAATAAAGGCAACAACAACTCCCCGCGACTGCGGTGCCCCAGGGGGAACTACAACCTCCAACTACCTACCAGTTGGTACCCCAGCAAATGGCGACACAATCAGCAGCCTTCACTCCAGCCTTTGAGAGGCAGTCTACTACCTTTTGGCCGAAAGCCAGGGGAACATTTAGAGGTTTCTCTAGACGCCCATCAAAAGGCAGAGGCAATAGAGGAGGACGTGGTCAAGGAGGCAAGTCCTCCAGACAACAGCAAAAGTGAGATGCTTCCGGTAGAAGGAAAACTTTACTCATTTCAGGATCGCTGGACCTTTGATCCCTGGGTCCACAGCCTAATCAAGAACGGACTGGGTTGGAGCTGGAACGTAACTCCACCATCTTTCCCCCAATTCTTCCAACACTCCACCCCGGTTTTGGAAGAGTATATCCGAGAACTCTTGAGCAAAAGAGTAATAAATAGGGCAAAGTCAATCAAATTTCGAGGAAGGTTGTTTTGTGTTGCCAATAAGAACTCAGACAAACTCAGAGTCATTCTGGACTTTTCACCACTCAAGTTCATAGTAAACTACAAGTTCAGGATGTTAACCATTCAACACATAAGGACCCTGTTGCCCAAGAAGGCATACACAATCTCCATAGACATGGCAGATGCCTATTGACATATCCCAGTCGATCGCCAAATTTCCTCCTACCTAGGATTCAGGCTACAGAAGTTACAATACATCTTCAGAGCCATGCCCTTCGGGCTAAACATAGCCCCAAGGATCTTCACGAAGCTTGCAAACGCAGTTTTTCATCAACTACGCCTAAAAGGTGTTCAGGTAGTGGCCTAACTGGACGATTGACTGGTGTTAGCAGCATCCGAGATGGAATGCATGCAAGCCTCTAAGAAAGTGATCCAGTTTCTGGAACATCTGGGATTCAAGATCAACGTCAAAAAGTCTCGACAATCTCCAGCTCAAAAGTTTCAATGGCTTGGAATTCACTGGAACTTACAGTCACACCGCCTCTCTATTCCGTCAAAGGAGAGGAATGAGATAGCGGGATCTGTCAAGAGACTTCTGAAATCCGATCAGATATCAAGATGCCAACAGGGGAGAGTGCTGGGCGCCCTTCAGATGCCGAAAAATGATTTATTTTTAAATTTTTTTAAAATGTTTTTTTAAAATGCAAATGTTCTATAGTCTCTTCTATTACATATTACTAGCATACTAACTTCTTTTCGTGCACAATACTTTTCTATGACAATATTACTCCTTTGAACGAATGAAGGGGCCAGTTTCAAACGGCTTTAAATTGAATTAAATAAGGAGTTTTATCTGGACATGGCAAAACGTTCTGTTTGATCTCATTACTGTTACTCTTTAAGCTATGCCAAACAAGGATGTTAACGGCGATAAATAGCATCACTGTAACACTAATTCCTGCTAGTAGTATGTAAAAGCGATGTTCTTCATAAGTCGGTGTCGGGTAGTCCATCTCGGTCAATTTCATCAACCGCTTAACCACATGTGCATTGTATGGGAGAGGTTGAGATGGAATTGTTGTTGACCACGTGAATTTCGCGAAGTAGGCTCGTTCTCTGATGATAGTCTTGATTCCATGCACCGTATAATTCAGGGATGTCCCGATACAACCATCTGCTGCAACGAAGATTTGGGAATAGGACGTGGATCCGTCCGGGCATGATGCATTGAAGCCAACCTTGTCGTATCGTATCCACGAGCCGTTATTCAGTCTGCAATTGAACTTATTATTGTCAAAGGGATAAAGCCTATCCAGACAATTTTCATTTGTATGGGAGAGAGCACCGTCTAGCACTATACCTAACTTGCATGAATCAATTAGGTTTTTATGGAATTCAAATGAGTCAGCTGTATATATTTTTTTATCCATTGCGTCTGAACAGTGAGTTAATTGATTTAAGTCTTTAATGACCGTATATGTTTCCTTGTCTGGGGAAATCAATACGTGTCCTGTCAAACTGGATATTACTGGATTTGAGTGATTCGTCATGAAAGTCGGAAATAGTGATATCCTGTAAGATATCCAGGCATCAGAAGAATCAAAGGGAATTGTAATCATAATCCTGTGATTCTCAACGCTTACTGTAATTAGGCTGTAAGAAAATTCTAACCTACTTTCGTCTAACAAAGGAATATAACCTAATTTCTCCCGTCCGTTCTCCACAATTAACGTTAAGTCTCTTATCAGCAACAAATGGGGTGACAGTACACCTTTAGTCGCTAACGTGATAGCTTCCACATAGTCTTTTGATTTCTCAATGAAATGTCCAATTCTATTATGTATGTGATCTATTTTTGAATCATAATACGTTAACGTGGCCAACAAATCCTGTACTTCCATAATCTGATTGATATTACTAGAATGTTCATTTACCAAACCCATAATTTGATTGATTGAAGCTAACTGATTCCTTAGTTCTGACATAGTCAATTCATCTTCATGATTCAAAAACTCAATTTTCTTATTTTGATTACTAATCTTAAGACGATTGGAAATTCCTAAACCTAAACTTGCAATAGAACCAAAGATGTTTAGTGCAGCAAAAATAAACGGGTTACGTTTCTCAAGACTATCGTGTCCTACAGTCCACATCAAAAGGTCACGAGCCAAAGATTCTGCCTCGTAAGTCTTATTTGTAAGTCTTCAGATAGCATCTCTGCAACCTTTAGTGTCGATGCAAACGAACTCTCTGTATTAAAAGGAAAATGTCTTCTATGCATTTCATTTAATGAGACAGTAAACCTTGAAATGGCGCTCTTTAAGCTAGTGACGTCATTCTCTGGGAGAAAAATTGCTTGCATACGCACTTCAACAACTACGTTACTTGATGTAATAGAAACGTCTTCTTGTCTTTCAACTATAGTGCCATATTTAAAATCTATACTTTTAGTTTTAGAGCTCATCCCACACGAGAACAATGTCTGAGTTAACAATATCACTCCAGACAATAAAAACTTCATCTTGTTAGTTTATAATTGAGACCTTTAAGTACATTTACCTCTATTTATACATTATCACCCACGGTATATGTTTTAGTTGGCTTCGCTATTTTATCATGATTACTTTTCATTATGATTTGTGATTCTTCTAAATTCTTTCGAAGGATATCAAAACGACTTTTGCTTATATTTATACATTATTTTAAAGGATTTGATAAATTAGTTGTAGGCGTTAATACATGGAAAGGCGTTCTAACTGGGGTACTATACAATGCTTCGTGCGGTGACATTTTAATTGATATATGATATGAATGATTCATAGTACTAAGTACCGCAGGTACTGCAATATCCCAGTTGGGGTCAGGTCCCCCCAGTGTTACTCTTAATATATTTAAAACCTTCCTATTTGCTCTTTCCACTAGCCCCTTCGACTCTGGGTGATACATCATGGTATTTATTTTTTTTTATGCTAAGGAATTCACACAATGAGGTAAGAAAGTGATTATTAAATTCTCTACCTGAGTCTGAGATTATCATGTGTGGGATTCCATGTTTACAAATGTTACACTCGTAAAACTTCCTAGCGCATTCAATCGCAGTTTTAGTTTTAAGCGCTATTAGTTCTATATATTGAGTTAAAGCATCTACAATTACTAAGAGGTGCTTATTTCCTCTGTCTGACTCGTAAAATCCTGTTAATAAATCTAAATGTATCCTTTCAAAGGGTTGATTGGGCACAGGATAAGCCCCTAGGCTGACAGGTGTTTTCGTATGCCCTTTGTTATCCTGACATGTGTGACAATTAGCTATGTGTTTTTTTATATCTATAAGCATCGTATGCCAATAAAACATTGATTTGGCTTTCTGTGACGTTAAGGAAAACCCCGGGTGTCCATGCAATGGATTTGCATGCAACCAATTCAGGACAGTGGAAATAAGTGAGATTGGTACCACTACCTGGTCGTTAGTTACATGTGGTGTATTGCGGGTTTTCCTTTTCAAGGTCCTACACAGAATAATGTCTTTGATTATATAAATCTGCAGCTCATACTTTATATATTCCTTTTCGTTATGATTCCCTTTCAAAGCATTTATAATTTTTTCTAATTTTTTATCTTTTCTCTGCTCAGTCTGTAATAAATCAGCACTCCAGCCCAAATTTTCTTGTTCAGATATCGTTTTAACAATAGGCATGGATGTTGATATATCTATTAATTCAGCTAAAGGCTCCGTACAAGATGACACGGGGTTGCATGATAATGCAACAGCAATGATATTTGCTTTCTCAGGTAAATACCCGATTCTCGCACCAAAGTCTTGAATGATCAAATGCCACCGAGTTTGTTTGGGGCTGTGGTTGAAGCCTTTAAAGAAGTCAGTTAGTGGTTTATGATCAGTAAAAACCTAAACGGGATAACCGTATATTATGAACTTAAAATGCACTAGTGAATTAACAATAGCTAGCCCTTCCTTGTCTATTACTGCATACTTACTTTCGGAAGTTCTCAGCTTTCGAGAATAAAAAGCTATCGGGAAAAATGGTTTTTCATATTGCTGAAGCAATATCCCACCTACTCCTAAGTCTGAGGCGTCTGTTGCAATGAAGAATTCCTTACCAAATTCAGGAAATTTTAAGATAGCAGAACTACACAGTTCATCTTTCCAGGTATTAAACGCCTGTTGATGCTGCTCAGACCATATGAAATCTACGCCCTTCTTCGTAAGATCAGTTAAGGGAGCAGCTATTATTGAGTAATTGCGTATAAAACGCCTGTAATATCCAATACAACCCAGAAATTGCTGTATTCCCTTGACATTAGTAGGTATCGGAAAGTTACGGATAGCCGACACCTTATCATGGACTACTTTAAGACCTTGGCTTGACACCATAAAACCCAAATACTCTAATTCTGTTTTGAAAAATTCACACTTACTAATCTTTACCCCTAAGTTATGTTGTCTTAGTCTCTGTAGTAGTAGTTCTAATTTACGTAGATGTTCTTCTAAGGTGTTGGAAAAGATTACAAGGTAATCCATATAGGCATGCAATTTATCCCCTAGCAAGTCTCCAAACACTATGTTAATCATTCTTGTAAATGTTATGGGAGCACAACGTAAACCAAAAGGCATCCGTAAAAATTCATAATGTCCCCTGGCTGTGCTGAAGGCTGTGTTTGAGATACTATTTTCTTCTAATGATATCTAGTGAAAGCCTTTAAGTAAGTCCAAACTAGTAAAATATTTATTCTGACCTAACAAAGATAAAATATCGTCAGTACATGGCACTGGGAATCGATCAGGGATCGTCTCCTTGTTTAGGCGACAGAAGTCTACGCAGATACGCCATGTTCGATCTTTTTTCGGTATGACTATTAATGGAAAATTAAAAGGGCTGTTCGATTTCCTAATGACTCCTTCTTCTAGCATTTTACTTACTTCATCATTTATTTCATTCTGGAATTTCATAGGGAGTCTGTACGAGGGTACATAGATAAATTTCTGCTTGTCCTTTAACCTTATTTGATGCTCGATTACATCTGTTTTTCATAAGGATCCATCCGTCGTGGAAAAAACATCATGATATTCAGTTAAAAGTCCAAAAATTTTCTGCTGAATTTCTTTTTCTTCAATGTCTTTATTGATTTTATTTTTAATAGATTGCAAAAGGGATTCATCCGCAGCTGATTGGGCATGATTAATTTTAGCAACGGTAAGAATACGATGTTTATAAACTTCTACATCCAAGATATGTTGATTTTTGTGAATTACTAAAGTGGTATTTAAATGATTATAGACTTCAATATTACATTGTTGATGTGAGCCTACTGTATAATTAGCTTGTGTGACAGACAATCCGTTAGTTTTCAAAGTGTCGGAAAGGATTAATATTTCAGATTCCGGTAATGTTTTCTTTACTTGCACTATTAAATTCGAAGGTATGTTTGGCTCGATAGATTGCGTGCAAGATGATATTACGGGTGAACGAGAATTCTGTTGGGTTGCGTATAATATTTCTTTATTAGTGAGACAAGTTATTGGTTCTTCAACGTACGTCACTTTTTTATTGGTCGTCTCCTTTTTATCCAAAACTAATTCTAAGGTATTAGAAGACATATAGAATTTTCCTTTGATATACACACCGTTCTTGGCAGGGGCTAAGATAATGTTTTGATTGCCCATAGATGGGTATCCTATAATTACAGCTGGATACATATCAATGTCTTGTACAACAACAAATGTATCTGCAAACGTTCGCTTACCGACCTTGAACTGAACATGAGTTACGCCTATTACATTTAATTCATTATTTCCTATACCCGAGAGTCTTACCCCGGAGTCAAAAAATAATGTAAATGATCTGTGTTCTAAATTTACACAATATAATGTTGGTCCTA
>NC_090753.1:6557985-6592985 GCF_036898095.1 Palaemon carinicauda
ATTGGGACCCCCAGGAATGTAACATCGGTAAAACCTTGGTTACTGAGGCTTTCGATGACCCCAAGTCAGCAGAGTCAAGGGATTCAGCAAGGGAGAAGCTGCGTAAATGGGTCCACGGTTTTCAAAGGAACACCACGGGGCCTTACCTTCCAAATGAGAAGATGCGGGCGTATCTTTTCCCCAGGCCATCTAAAGATGTTGTTATACCACAGCCTCACCCAGAGATCCCTTGTGTCCAGATACCAGTATTGTCTGATGTCTCGGACGCGATGAAGGACATCCAACTTGACGACAGGATGTCAGAGGTGTCAGTGGACACTGAAAACGACCTTCTTGCAGGAGGTCAGGAAGAGGAGTTGACTATGGCTCCTAATACCGAGGAGGAAGAAGTCAAAACAGTTTCAGTCTCATCGGTTCCTGCCCCAGAACCAGTTCCTCGACATTGTCTGCTCTCCCATGTGACAATATAGGGAAGACTCTACCTTCCATTATGACGTTGGTGCAGCTGATACAAAAGCAGAATGCTGTAAAGGAGGCTGCATTGAGGTTTGAAATACGCCAACTCGCAGCCTCCCGTGGGTCTTACAAGAGACTCAATGTGCATGAACTTCCTTCATGTTCGGATGTGAATCCGTGGAGGCATGCAGAGTACATTCCCATGACAACTGGGAAGATTTACATCTCCGAGAAACCGGGATCATATCCCCATTGGAGATGTGGAATTTTGGCCCATCTTGGAGGCTTTTCCAGATTGCTTCGTCTGTCTAAAGGCAGAGCCAGCATCAAAGGAAGACACATAGCCAAAAGAGGTCACAGTTTTTTACCATGCCAAAGCACAGGCTTTGCTGATAAGCACCTTGTAGGAGAGGACCTTTACTAAATCAAAGGTGCCAGTCCTGAGCAAGAAACATCTGTCCTTTGTTGCTTCATCTTCCTGGGCCTTTCCCTTTATGGAAAAAGGGTACAAGGCAGCTTTAAAGGCAATAGAAGCAGGGAAACCTTGCCCTACACACGACGAGTGTAAACCATTATCCCTAGCTTTGCCTATGGATCAGAAGGACTGGAAGGACGTACATCTTACCTTCTCAGTCGGGAAGTTGGAGGCAGATATTGTTGGACGTCAGTTCGGTGAGGACCTCCCCAATTTGTCCGAGTTTCTCCTGCACAGGGAGTAGGAGAATAAAGAAAAACTTACCGCCTCTATGTCCCTCCACACTATCTTAGAGACAATGGCAAGCGATCCCCAGAACCCAGATATGTTTATGGTTGTAGCCAAAACACATCTGGCAACTGTGACCAAAGACCTGTATGGCTATATTAAAGTCAGAATTGGCTTGTAGGGAGTTTGTGTTCACCTCGGCTGCGGTGAGACACAAACCTAGGACGCTAATATCGTCCAGTATCTGGGGAAAGGACCTCTTCCCGAGTGAAGTTGTCAAGAAAGTAGTTGACAATGCCGCCACGGAGAATAGGAACCTTCCCCAGAAGTGGTGCATGTCACTAAAGAGGAAGGCTTCTCCAGATGAGGGTCCCTAACCTAAGCTGAAGACAAAGAGGACTAGGGTGCCCACTCGCCCCGCCACACAACAAAGGCAACAACAACTCCCCGTGACCACGGTGCCCTAGGTGGTACTACAACCTCCAACTACCTACCAGTTGGTACCCCAGCAAATGGCGACACAATCAGCAGCCTTCACTCCAGCCTTTGAGAGGCAGTCTAATACCTTTCGGCCAAAAGCCAAGGGAACATTTAGAGGTTTCTCTAGGCGCCCGTCAAAAGGTAGAGGCAATAGAAGAGGACGTGGTCAAGGAGGCAAATCCTCCGGACAACAGCAAAAGTGAGATGCTTCCAGTAGGAGGAAAACTTTACTCGTTTCAGGATCGCTGGACCTTCGATCCCTGGGCCCACAGCCTAATCAAGAACGGACTGGGTTGGAGCTGGAACGTAACTCCTCCATCTTTCCCCCAATTCTTCCAACACTCCACCCCGGTTCTGGAAGAGTATATCCGAGAACTCTTGAGCATAAGAGTAATAAAGAGGGCAAAGTCGATCAAATTTCGAGGAAGGTTGTTGTGTGTCCCAATAAGAACTCAGACAAACTCAGAATCATTCTGGACTTTTCACCACTCAAGTTCATAGTAAACTACAAGTTCAGGATGTTAACCGTTCAACACATAAGGACCCTGTTGCCCAAGAATGCATACACAATCTCCATAGACATGGCAGATGCCTATTGACATATCCCAGTCGATCGCCAAATTCCTCCTACCTAGGATTCAGGCTACAGAAGATACAATACATCTTCAGAGCCATGCCCTTCGGGCTAAACATAGCCCCAAGGATCTGCACGAAGCTTGCAAACGCAGTTTTTCATCAACTACGCCTAAAAGGTGTTCAGGTAGTGGCCTAACTGGACGATTGACTGGTGGTGAGCAGCATCGAGATGGAATGCATGCAAGCCTCTAAGAAAGTGATCCAGTTTCTGGAACATTTGGGATTCAAGATCATGTCAAAAAGTCTCGAGAATATCCAGCTCAAAAGTTTCAATGGCTTGGAATTCACTGGAACTTACAGTCACACCGCCTCTCTATTCCGTCAAAGGAGAGGAATGAGATAGCGGGATCTGTCAAGAGACTTCTGAAATCCGATCAGATATCAAGATGCCAACAGGGGAGAGTGCTGGGCGCCCTTCAGTTAACATCAGTGACAGACCCAGTGCTAAGTGCTCAATTAAAGGATGCAAAAGGAATCTGTAGAAGATATGCATCAAACGCTCAAAGAGATCTAAGAAGACTAATGCCGACTCGTCTACGATCACTTCTCAAGCCGTGGTCGGAGGCTAAGCACCAGAGGAAATCGGTGCTCTTACAACCACTTCCTTCTTCAGTCTTCATCCACAAAGATGCATCAAAGAAAGGATGGGGAGGTCACTCTCACCAACGGAAATTGCAAGGGACTTGGTCCTCTCTATTATAGACCTTCCACATCAATAAACTGGAAGCCATGGCAGTTTTCCTAATACTGAAGAAATTGGCTCCTTGCTGCTCGACCCACATAAGACTGGTTCTAGACAGCGAGGTGATAATGAGATGTCTGAATCTACATGGCTTAAGATTGCCCCAAATCAACCAAGTGAAGTTAGCCATCTTCCATTTGGCGGAAAAGAAGAGATGGCAACAATCAGCAGTTCACCTCCAAGGGTTCCGCAATGTGACGCAGGATCATTTTCCTTCATCTTACGTAAAGTCTCAGAACTGCAAATCGACCTCTTCGCGACAAACGACAACAAGGAACTACCTCGTTACGTGGCCCAATACGAGGACTCTCTAGCAGAAGCAGTGGACGTGATGTCCCTCGATTGGAACAGATGGTCCAGGATTTACCTGTTTCCTCCACCCAATCTTCTGTTGAAAGTCCTCAACAAACTGAGATCTTTTCAGGGAACGGCAGCTATAGTGGCTCACAAGTGGCCGAACAGCATCTGGTTCTCTCTAGTATTGGAACTGCAGCTGAGACTGGTCCCGTTGCCGGACCCAGTAATGACACAACAAGTGCAGAAGTTGACTGTCTTCGCTTCATCACAGAAAACCCGAAACCTTCATCTCATGATTTTTTCTCCTTAGCAGATAAGATAAAATTAGGGATTTCGAGAGACAGTATAAACTTCTTAGAAGAATATAAGTCCAAATCTACCAGAAGACAATATGAGTCGTCTTGGAAGAATTGGGTTGCATTTGCCAAGGCAATGTAACCAAAAGAATTCTCAACAGATTTCTGTTTATCCTTCTTTATTCATCTTCATAAATAAGATTTAGCTGCCAACATGATATTAACGTGTAAATCTGCCTTGACTAGACCCTTACTGTCTGCCTTCCAGGTAGACTTCTCTAACGAAATCTTAAACAAGATTCCTAAGGTCTGTGCTACTCTTACGTCTGCAGCACCTCCAAGGCCCATCTCATGGTCCTTGGATAAAGTTCTTGACTTTGCATCAACACTGAACAATGAGAACTGCTCTCTGAAAGATTTTACCCAAAAAGTTATATTCCTATTTGCACTAGCCTCGGGGGCCAGATTTAGTGAAATAGTGGCCCTTTTTAGAGATGAGGGCCATATTTAGTTCATAGAAAAGGGAGAACTTAATCTTTTTCCTGACCCAACGTTTCTCGCTAAGAACGAGCTACCCACCAAAAGGTAGGCTCCCTGGAGAATCTGCCCTCTGAAGGAAGATGTCTCTCTATGTCCAGTGGAGTGCCTAAAGGTCTATCTTCATAGAACTTCATACTTTAGGGAGGACAGCTCTTTAAAGGAGAAACATCTGGCTCAAATTTGTCTCTAAAACAATTAAGGGCGAAGATCACCTACTTCATTCGCAGAGCAGATTTGGACAGTACACCCGCAGGTCACGATCCGAGAAAAATTACTTCGTCTCTGAATTTTTTCCAATAAATGGATTTCGAACGTCTTCGCTCGTATACTGGATGGAAGTCATCCAGAGTGATTTTCAAACACTACGAGATGCAAGTACAAGAGATCAAGAGGTTTGTGGTGGCGGCAGGTAGTTTACTAAAACCTGTCGCTTAATACTGCGAAAAACAGTGAATCAATTGGGACTGTTATATGCAGGGTGTGCGTGTTGACTCCTTACGGTACAACATGTCAAGTGAAATGTCACCATGGTGACATTACGGACTGTTCCAAATAATACAGGTGAAAGAAGCATAAAGAATAGCACGTATGCCGTGTGGCCTTTAAACAAGTGTGAACAGACAGTAATGACAGAAATTTAGAAGAGCAAATTTCTGTATTTTCATTTTAGTGGCATGTAATGGTTTCTTTTCAGATGAAACAAATATTTTTGGCATTACCAGTATGTTTATGCTTGAATTATTTCACAAACATTTTATATTATTCTATAAAATGTAGACTGATTTACATATTTTATTGATTGTCAATAGAAAACTATTTAAAATTTGCGTCATATTCGCCCCAAATTCAGATAAATAAAAATGTGTTTGAGAATTATTATGATCACCCTTTTATTTGCATATTAATGAAAGAACAACTGTAGAAATTTGTTCCTACAGTTAACAAACCTTCTTTATATGTGAACATACCTAGTTTCTATACAGATATATACTTGTCTGTCTTTGTATACGACTGACTCAGGATGCCTTAGATGTGATGCTGACTTATACAAACGATTGTTGCTACATGGATACAACCCTGTCTGTATTTGCATACAGTTAGCTCTGTATGCCCAGGGGAGGTGTCAGTTGCTCATACATACCTTTGTACGTTTTCAAATACAAACTCAAATTGGGAAGGTATACGACGAGACTGGTATACCTGTTTGGTTGCTAGGCTATTCATATGAAATATGCAATCCTCAAAACTTTTCCAGAGTCTGGTATGACTCTTCCCTGTAGGGGGCAAGAAGCACTAACATGGTTCATGATTAGAAGAAATGATGTATAACAGTAACATTATATGTCTCTAGGTCTGAGTGACCAAGGAAAGTCTGTCTTGAGGTTAAGGCAGAAATAAAAAATCCACAGATACATTAATGCTCTGGTAAACTTCCATCAGGACGACATGGCCTGAGCCCAAAACACGGATTTTGAGTGTAGCGAAAAATCTATTTTTGGGTGAGATAGCCATGTCATCCTTTTATTAAAAAAGGGCTTAAAGGATCCCTCCCAAAAGTACTGTATCTGTAGCACCTTGCTAACGCTACAAGGAATAAAGATGGCAGCGATGATGACGTCATTTGGATACTCAAAACAGTAGTGGAGGAGAGTTACCCTATTAACGGCTCCCCTTCGTTTTCTTACCACTTTTCCCCATCGAAGCGTAAACACTATTTGGGGTGAAGATAGCTATGTGGCGTGTCAAGAATAAGTCCTCTGATATTATGCGATATACCTAAAAGGAAAAGTTAGAATTCTGGAGATTTTAAGGTAAAACTCTCTGGGAATATCACTGTAGTCAAATATACCCTAGGTAGCTACTCTTAAAGGAACTTCCATCAGGACAACATGGCTATCTCACCCATAAATAGATTTTTCGAGATATATATATATATATATATATATATATATATATTAACGTAATTTATTCAGTTTTGATGACCTTTTTAACGTAAGTTTTTCTAGTTTAATCCAGTTTCCTTTGAGTTTCTCCCTGAACGCTGGATATGGGTCTTTTGCCTCTCATTAACGGTTGTTAATAATTTATATTGATACTCCGCCCATGAAGTTTGTTTCTTTTTTTCATGTTTGTGATGGTGGTTTGGCTTCATCGTCCGTGCCACGTCATATTTTGACCCTTTCCTGGAGTTTTCGAGGAGGCCTTGTGATATTTGTTCGGGAGTTCTGTACTCGGCTACACTATAGAAGGACCAGTGTGCTACATTTTTGGCAGTTTACGGCAGTGTTTTTTTGGATGGAAGAGTCTTCCTTGAGCACTCCCGCATGTTGTTGCGTCACTAAAGAGTGACCCTGTGTGCTCGTGCCCTTTGTCCGAAGCTGGATTGTTTGGGACCCGTTGATGGAGGATTGGATTTTGTGCCTCACCGAGGATTTCTACAGATCTTTTGTTGAAGTAGAGCATAGCATTTGCTCCTGTGGATGACCGATAGTGCGAACGTAATCTACGTCCTTTAGTCACCTGCTTCTGCCTGAACACTGAGCCCTTGGAGTCGTGAGGAGGCCCTTTAGTGGCGAAGAAGAGTAAGCCCACTTTATTGTTATTAACATTTTTATATTTTCTTCATGTGGTGGTACAGCAACCCCTTATTTAGTTAGTGTCAGTGTCTACACTTAACTAAATAGAGACGTCCTTGGATGATTTTTCGTGCGTCAATTAATGGATTCTACTTGAGTTATATGAGTTTTATATTGTTAAATGAGTATGTCTTTAGTACAATGTACTTTGTAAAAATTTAGGTTTAGTTATAGGTTAAGGTTTTCCCCCCCTTTTGAGTCTCCGCCTATCGTATGTTAGGGAAAGAGTGTTTTTCTTTCTTCCACTGAATACTTTCTCTTATTCCTTAGCATGTTAGTTAGGTAGGCAATTGAAGGAGTGACTGCTTTGGCATTGTGTGTGCTTGTATTTTTTTCCCCATTATTCAGTTTTCAGAGGGGTTCTTTTATTATAATAAATTTTTGATGTAATAAATTATTGTTAATCTATAGTTTCTCGTTTTGTGTATCCTCTCTGAGATTGTACTCTTTGAGTGTTGTTTTTGTCAGGGATCATACCCTTTTAGTGGTACTGATCTGAAATATCAGGTCCGTAAGAACTTTAACTTGAGACCATCTTGAAGTTCATAACAATATATATATATATATATATATATATATATATATAGGAAAAGTCTATGTATGTTATATTGACACCAAATCCGTACAAAAACTACCAATGAGGAGTGTGTGGAAGAACTTCGAGTCCCTTTCGAGGAGTGCAGCTCCCTTATGTTCACCCTCGTGCAAGCCCTTCATGGACATCCCCCTTTCAACCCCTACATATATGGAGAACTGTGTATGAATTGTGATAGCGAGTACTGTAGTAGGTATAAAACTACCACCTTTAGAGTTTCGGTTGGAGAGCCATTTCTCACTGTACTTTGTGGAAATGCACCGTTGAAGAACTGGATAGTGTGACAAGCCAAGAGTAGGTTGTTAATCAGTTACTTACATCCTACTTTTGTTTCACATCCTACTCTTGGCTCGTCACAATAGAATTAGTTAAGCTCTAATAAATAACAAAAAAAGGGCATTATCTCACAGATTGAAAAAGAAATGGAACAATGGTACAGGAGCGAACGCCTTGATATTGCCAACCCTCCTACAAATGAACATTTGCTATGAAGGTCTTATAAACTAAAACTACCATGAAGACGAAAATACCATGCAGAATATGATAAATAACATTTTTTTATCACAACAGAGGATACCGAAATCAACCTTATATTTTTTACTATTCGGCAAAAAGCAAGACTTAATTATGAAAAGCAACCCTACCAGTCTAGTGATGTCCTGGCACTTACATCAGGATGATGATGATGCGTCTTCGTAAAAGACTATTTTGTCATGTGCAACAAGCTGCAATGAAAATGCATTGCCTCCGATTGCATAACTACACTATCACAAGGGAGCTGGCTTTCTTTTTATCTAACTATCAATACTGGAATACTTAGCATGCTCTCCCTTCTAATTTCCATTATTTCCTTGAAAACATTCAACAATCAATTTCTGTCTTTGTCTCCTTGTTATAGTATAGCAAGTGTCATCTGATATCCATTGTTTTCTCCTTGCAAATTGGTGTCCCAAGACTTCACTACCAACAGAATGATATATGTTCTTAATACAAACCATTCTTCATTAATTGTCTGCTCTTCGTCTCTTAGAGTCTCTAAAACTGCAAATCGATTCATACATTCAATTATGAATGTTTCTTTGTGCTCTTCTTCTAAAAGCTTAGTTGTATCACACCTTAGTATTCTATCTACCTTTTTGACAGGTGCTTTCAGTTTTAATTTCAGTTTGGCAATGAGGAACACGCGATTACTACCAATATCTGCACTTCTATGGCACCTTAAATTTTTCAGTCCTCCTCTCTTTTTTAATGGCTATGTGATCAATTTGATTTTTTTAATTGCCACATAGTGAAGTCCATTGATATTTGTGTATGTTTTTATATTGAAAAAGGGGACCTCCAGTGGGAAGATTGTTTGCTGAACAAAAACTTATGAAATGTGCTCCATTTTCATGCCTGCAGTGACTTTACCGACTGCAGTCGGTAGAATTACTGCACACATGGTTTCCAGCCGAACAGGTGTGGGTTCGAGTCTCCACCCGGCCAGAAGCTGTTACCATAAAGTGAATTCCATGTATATATATATATATATATATATATATATATATATATATATATATATATATATATATATATATATTTATATATGTATATATATATATATATATATATATATATATATATATATATATATATATATATATATATATATATATATATATATATATATTTGGTCAAAAGTTTCCTTACCAGTCCCCTTACATGTTTCACTTGGGGCCAAGATCTCCAAACTATATTTCATAAATTCACGCTCCACTTGCTGTAACTTCTTAATCTGATTCGTGGTTCTAACATTCCAATAACCCTATTTTAAAATTTTCTCTAGTATTTATAAACCAAGAGAGTCCTAGTACCCCGCTACGCCTGAGACTGAGGGCCATTCTTTCATCTTTTCTATCCATGAGTGATAAATCATTAAAGGATTCATTAGCTAGATACATCAAATGATAGCCAGTTTATTTTGATGTGCAGTTCCTATCTAACTAGGGCAATTAACCCCAGCCGGTCCATATTAAGTTATACCATTTTTAGCATCAACTTTTTTATAGTCGTTCAAATTATCTTTTTTTTTTTTTTTTTTTAAACTTATGATCGTCTCCATCCAATGTTTTATACTGTATAGTTTACTATTGTCCTTTGTTACAAGCCTTTACTTTACTGTGATTATATAGGACCTCTGACTATTGAATAAGAGAGAGAGAGAGAGAGAGAGAGAGAGAGAGAGAGAGAGAGAGAGAGAGAGAGAGAGAGAGAGAGAGAGAGAGAGACAGACAGACAGAGAGAGAGAGAGAGAGAGAGAGAGAGAGAGAGAGAGAGAGAGAGAGAGAGAGAGAGAGATGTTTCTATCTTATTATTGGTTGTACTTGCAATAGTAAAAGTCTACTTGCTTCATTCTCTCTTGTAATTTGTGATAGAATTCTCAGTAAGTCTGTTTTATTTTTTTTTCATGATTTCTTGGTCCTTCTTACAGTTTTGCATCCTATCATTTCCATATTTACAGGTTTGATAAAAAAAAATATATGAGAAATGTTTGTTATATAAGTTATTCATTACTGAAATGGAAGTTATAGAGCTTTTCTATAGCTGACTTTGTTTATTCTTAGCTCCGAAAATCATTGGTTAAAATACAGTAGTATTTGTAATTCATCATCATCATCACCATCATCATCATTATCTCCTTCTACACCAATTGACGCAAATTACTTCAAATATATATTTTCCAGTCATCTCTATCTTTAGCCTTTGATTCAATACCTCTCCATTCATCATCTACTTCACGCTTCATATTCCTCAACCATGTAGGCTTGGGACTTCCAACTCTTCTAGTTCCTTGTAGAGCGTAGTGGATAATTTGGTGAACTAGTCTCTCTGAGAGCAAAGACCATGCCAAAACTATCTCCATTCACCCCTCAGTGTAATCTAATCCACATATGGCACTTGAGTTATCTCTTTTATAGTTTCGTTTCTAATCCTCTACTGACATATAACTCCTTATATTTTTCTGAGGGCTTTGATTTCTAATCTACAAAATCTGTTGGATATTGTTTCATTATAATACCATGACTCGTGTTCATACAGTAACACCAATCTCACTAAACTGATATATAGCCAATTTTTCATTTGTAATTTCAGGCTATTTGGTATCTAAATACTCATTAACCTATATATTGCTTTTTTCAATCTGTCCATAAACTCCAATTTTTCCTGCCCAGTATTTAAGATCATAGTTCTTGAATATTTAAGTGGTTCCACCTCATCAATCCTTCCTCCTTCCAATGATATTTCATCTTCCATTGCATATTCATCTCTCATTGTCTCTGTCTTTCTTCTATATATTTTAAGCCTAACCTCATGTGATATTTATTGTATTCTGATAAGCAAGCTTTCCAAGTCTTGTGGTGTTCCGCCAATAAAGACAGCGTCATCAGCATACTCTAGGTAAGCTAATTCCTTGTTACCAATCCAGTTCAGTCCTTCAACACCATTCCCAATTATTCTATACATTACAAAATCCATGAGGAGGATAAACAGCACAAGTGACAACACATTACATTGGAGTATTCCACTGTTCACTCGAAATTCATTTGATACAACTCCATTAACATTAACTTTGCACTTGTTGCTCTCATAAACAGACTTAATGAAATTACCATATTTAAAAGGAACTTCATAATAACATAGGACTCTCTACAAAATTGTCCACTATCAAAGACTTTTTTTCATAATCCACAAATGTCATCAGAAGTGAACTTCTGTAATTTACGAATTGCTGTGAAAAAAATGTCTTCAACTAAATATTTGGTCAGTACAACTTCTACCTTCTCGAAATCCTGCTTATTCGTCTCTCAGCTTTTCAATAATTTTTCTTTTTAACCTATTTAAATGACCATACAAAATATTTTTATGACGTAGGTGTGATACTTCTGCAATTATTGCAATATGTCAAATCTCCCCCTTTTTTTATTGTGTTATTTTCACCAACACTCATCAAGTTTTTCCTGTTCATACATTCTACAAAATAATCTTATAAGTATTCACGTTACTTTAGGGCAAAATCATCTCGGTAGTTACTCCTTCTTATGCAGAGGCTTTCCATTTATTTAGTTTTTTTTTTTCAATAATAGCCTCGACTTCATACAAACTTAATTCGTTTATGGGCACATCAAGGTGTTCGTCAGCTTCAGGAATATCAATCATATTATTCCCTTAATTTCTCCTGTTCATGACTTCACTATGTATTAAGTTGGTCAGGGCACCAGTCACCCGTTGAAATAATACTGCTAGAAAGTAATTATTGGATCCCTTGACTGGCAACACAGTAATCGTTGCATCAGTGTCTTCGACTATACCGAATAATCTGGCCTATTTTTTCACATTGTCTTCTGTCCACAAATATCTGACAACACTGATATTGCCAAACAATTCTTTTTCGGTCAAGGGTATAGATACTGTAATGTAATTGTTAGGTGGCTCTTTTCCTCTAGGTAAGGGTAGAAGAGAATCCTTAGCTATGGCAAGAAGTTCCTCTAGGAATAGGACACACAAAAAATCGAAGCATTGTTCTCTGATCATGGGTAGTACCATAGCCTTTGTACTATGGTTTTCTACTATCTTGGATTCGTTATAACTCTTAGGGGTACATTTGGACATGCTGTTCTATGTATGTTCTCTTCCTCCTTTTTTTATAAGCTTCTATTACTTATATATGAAAAATGTAATTTAATGACGTTACTATTCTATACATATTTCATTTTGATTGTTCTTCTCTTTTAGTTTATATATTTCTGTACTTTCTATACTCAGTAGGCTTCCTTACCATGTTGGAGACCTTTGACTTATAGTATCCTGCTTTTCCAACAAGGATTATACCCTAGCTTTTAATATTATATATATATATATATATATATATATATATATATATATATATATATATATATATATATATATATATATATATATATATATATATATATATATATTTATATACATATATATATATATATATATATATATATATATATATATATATATATATGTATATATATATATATATATATATATATATATATATATATATTTATATACATATATATATATATATATGTATATATATATATATATATATATATATATATATATATATATATATATATATATATATTTATATAGATATAGATATATATATATATATATATATATATATATATATATATATATATATATATATATATATATATATACATACTACTACTACTACTACTACTACTACTACTACTACTACTAGAGAGTTACTGACATACTACCACTAGAGAGTTATTGGATCCTTTGACTGGCCAGACAGTAATGCATTGGATCCCTCTCTCTCGTTATGGCTTATTTTTTCTTTGCCTTCAACAAATAGTCTGGCCTATTCTTTACAGATTCTTGTCTATCCTCATACACCTGACAACAATGAGATTACTGAACACTTCTTCACCCAAAGGGTTAATTACTGTACTGCATTTGTTCAGTGTACTTTCCCCTTGGTAAGGATAGAATAGACTCTTTAGCTATGGTAAGCAGTTCTTTTAGGAGAAGGAGACTCTAAAATTAAGCCGTTGTTAACTAGTATTGGGTAGTGCCATACCCTCTTTACCATGGTCTTCCACTGTCTTGGGTGAGAGTTCTCTTGCTTTAGGGTACACTCGGAAATACAATTCTATCTTATTTCTTTTTCTCTTCCTCTTGTTTTTTTTTTTTTTTTTTTTTTTGAATGGTGTGTTGGGCAGGCTTCATAGAAGGGCTATAGATGCCTGGTGATTTATCAAGGCTTTCTTCTTTTCCATATCTGATTCTTTTTCTTCTCTAAACCATCCTTACTTTTCTCTCTTCAGTTAAAGTGGCTGTTCTCAAAGGTATTTAGCCTTGCACGGTGTATCGGCTCCTCAATGTTAGCCAGTTTTTCCAACTTCTTACTATACTTTATAAGTTTGATTAATCACTTTATTTAAAATTTTGCACATATTGTTTTTGTTATAATTCTTATTAACCTTGTTTTTATATATGATGTCTCTTTTTTATTACAATTAATTCTTATGATGTCTGGAGACATTGAGTAAAATCCGGGACCAGTACGTCCTAGATTTCGTCAATGTCATCTTCTGTATTTCAATATTCGTGGTCTTCATGAAGAATATTTAAGACCTTACAGTTGCGTCCAGACAGCATGATATTCTTATGTGCTCACAAACTTTGGTTTCTAATATGATGCATTCTTCTGAGCTCCTTATGACAGGTTTTAAGAAGCCAATAATGTTGAAACCTGATGCCATTCCTAGGGCCAGGGAAACGGTGGCCTATATTAGGACTGAATACCCATCTTTGATTGCCTTCTTATCATTATGGCTAAGCTACAAGAAGATGATAGAAAAGCTTCTGTTATCTTTGTTGGTAATTTTAATACTCACCATAGGGAATGGTCAAGTTCATCTCTCCTACCGATCGTCCGAGCTTTAGACTTTGACACTGAATCAGGCTTTGACCAAATCACAAGTGAAGCTACTCACAGGTCTTTTAATTGCTTGGACCTCGTACAAACTGACTCTCCTGGCGTTATAACTAGTAAGATAGGTTCTCCAGTCGGGACATTTGATAATGCCTTGATTTCATTAGTAGTAAAGACTGAGCAGCCTGTCCATAATGTATTATACTCCTCTAAAATTTATATGAAATCTCAAGCAGACTGGATTGGGATTTTACGTGATCTTTTGTGCTTGAATTGGTCACAATTACGTAATAATGTTGTCCCTTTGAATGAGAATCTAGTCAACATAATTGATAGGCGTGTCCCTCAACCTGTGCTAAGGTACCTAGTGAAGGTGTGCTACTGCTGTTAACACAAATTTGGGTTCTCTTCAAATGTCATCTAAATGGTATCTATATTAGAGTTGGTATGTTACATCTTCAAGTAATGTAAGTTAACTTTAAAATATATTATTCTTTAAGAACAGTGTTAACATCTCCATCACAGAAATGTAGCTGGTTTGGTCGGATGACCATTCCGTATGACATCGTAAAGTGAACTGATATAAATATCCATTTTCATACTGAAGTTTACATAGGTATATCAGCATTTATGGAATTATACTAAACGCAACATTTATACCGGAAGATGCTTGTTCCGTTCTCACAGACAACTTCTTTCTCACGGGACTTGATTGTGTTTACTCTTCATGAATAATGTTACATTGCTGAGGTTTAGCAATCACATCCTGCTTAGAATATGACTATGGCAGTTCTCACACTCCTCTTACTTCCAAAATGACCTGTAGTTCATGTGTTTTAATCAAGTAATATTTAATATATTACATTACCTCGGTCAGCTACCTAAATTTTAACAATTTAACAATATGTCAAAATATGTTTACTAGGAGTGTCACTGGATATATATATATATATATATATATATATATATATATATATATATATATATATATATATATATATATATATATATATATATATATATATTTTTTTTTTTTTTTTAACCTCAGCCCTAAGCAAATGAGGATGAATGTTCAAATAGGCACATTGAAGAATAATAATAATGCATACTTAACAAATATTGCCAAATGCATGATAAATACAGCTCACATATATGGTACATTGCAAGCAAACGATTATATGGTACCCCCCAAAAAAATACTGATATACATATGACTCGCTAACTTTGTTAAAGAATAGTTGTTACCATTGTCAAAACATAGATTATTATAATACGGTAACTAATTAAAATATTTGTTACCTTGGTAAAGATACAATTTTAGTGCACAAACACGAATTCCTGGTATGTACACGTACCACGGTTTCGTACACACACACACACACACACACACACACACACACATATATATATATATATATATATATATATATATATATATATATATATATATATATATATATATATATATATATATATATATATATATATATATATATATATATATATATATATATATATATATATATAAATATTTTTATTAGATGCCCATAAATTCTGTTTTTTAACATGCAGGCTTATATATTTTATTAGATGCCTAAAAATTATTTATTTCCTAAAAGTTTTTTTAAACGTTTTTTTTTAAAATGCAAATGTTCTATAGTCTCTTTTATTACATATTACTAGCATACTAACTGCTTTTCGTGCACAACACTTTTCCAAGACAATATTACTCCTTTGAAGGAATGAAGGGGCCAGTTTCAAACGGCTTTAAATTGAATTAAATAAGAAGTTTTATCTGGACATGGCAAAACATTCTGTTTGATCTCAGTACTGTTACTCTTTAACCTACGCCAAACAAGGATATTAACGACGATAAATATCATCACCGTAATACTAATTCCTGCTAGTAGTATGTAAAAGCGACGTTCTTCATAAGTCGGTATCGGGTGGTCCATCCCAGTCAACTTCATCAACCGCTTAGCCATATGTGCATTGTATGGGAGAGGTAAAGATGGAATTGTTGTTGAACACGTGAATTTCGCGAAGTAGGCTCGTTCTCTGGTGATATTCTTGATTCCATGCACCGTATAATTCAGGGACATCCCGATACAACCATCTGCTGCAACGAAAATTTTGGAATAGGACGTGGATCCGTCCGGGCATGATACATTGAAGCCGGCCTTGTCGTATCGTATCCACGAGTCGTTGTTCAGTCTGAAATTGAACTTATTATTGTCAAAGGGATAAAGCCTATCCAGACAATTTTCATTTGTATGGGAGAGAGCACCGTCTAGCTCTATACCTAATATGCATGAATCCATTAAGTTTTTATGGAATACAAATGAGTCAGCTGTACATATTTTTTTATCCATTGCGTCTGAACAGTGAGTTAATTGATTTAAGTCTTTAATGACCGTATATGTTTCCTTGTCTGGCAAAATCAATACGTGTCCTGTCAAACTGGATATTACTGGATTTGAGTGATTCGTCATGAAAGTCGTAAATGGTGATATCCTGTAAGATTGCCAGGCATCGGAAGAATCAAAGGGAATTGTAATCATTATCATGTGAATTTCAACGCTTACTGTAATTAGGCTGTAATAAAATTCTAACTTACGTGCATCTAACAAAGGAATATAACCTAATTTCTCCCGTACGTTCTCCACAATTAACGTTAAGTCTCTTATTGGCCACAAATGGGGTGACAGTACACCTTTAGTCGCTAACGTGATAGCTTCCACATAGTCTTTTGATTTTTCAATGAAATGTGCAATTCTATTATGTATGTGATCTATTTTTGAATCATAATACGTCAACGTTGCTAACAAATCCTGTACTTCCATAATCTGATTGATATTACAAGAATGTTCATCTACCAAACCCATAATTTGATTGATTGAAACTAACTGATTCCTTAGTTCTGATATAATCAATTCATCTTCATGATTCAAAAACTCAATTTTTTTATTTTGATTACTAATCTTAAGACGATTGGAAATTCCTAAACCTAAACTTGCAATAGAACTAAAGATGTTTAGTGCAGCAAAAATAAACGGGTTACGTTTCTCAAGACTATCGTGTCCTACAGTCCACATCAAAAGGTCACGAGCCAAAGATTCTGCCTCGTAAGTCTTATTTTGCAAGTCTTCAGATAGCATCTCTGCAACTTTTAGTGTCGATGCAAGCGAACTCTCTGTATTAAAAGGAAAATGTCTTCTATGCATTTCATTTAATGAGACAGCAAACCTTGAAATGGCACTCTTTTAGCTAGTGACGTCATTCTCTTGGAGAAAAATTGTTTGCTTACGCACTTCAACAACTACGTTACTTGATGTAATAAAAACGTCTTCTTGTCTTTCAACTATGGTGCCATATTTAAAATCTATACTTTTAGTTTTAGAGCTCATCCCACACGAGAAAAATGTCTGAGTGAACAATATCACTCAGGATAATAAAAACTTCATCTTGGAAACCTGTAACGAGGAAAATATATGTAATTACTCCTGTATTAAGAAGAACAAACTTTTAACATAAAATGTTTTCAAAAAAATAGAAAAAAAATAAAAATCTTTCCCTCACTTCTTTCCCTCTTATTTTAATTTCTTATGTGAGCCAATGGTACGATTCTCTCATCAGTGGGTTGGTATACGTTTTGAACTCTAAACCTATTGGCCATTAACCCTGGATAGGTACGCTCCTCGGACACCCCTTTAAGGGTATACTCGGACGCGAACGACCCCGACGCCAAAAAAAATTCTTGAAAAATCAGTTTTTGCAGTAACCTCCTTTTTTCTTTTGCCAAAAAAAACTTCAATGAATGCTTAAAACAACTGTAAAGATAAATACTACTCATCTGCAGAAAAACTATTTATTATAAATATTTAAAAAAATTAAGTAGAAAAAAAACCTGACATAAAAATTCATAAAAAAAAGTTTATACATATATACACAAATCCTTTTAGGAATTGATTCTTGAATGTTTAGGACACATCTTGATGTATTTTGGATGAAGTCAGACCCATGGAGGTGAAGATCTGAAATGAGAAAAAAAGGGTAACTTTTTTTTGGCCAAAACAATTTGTCCAAATTTCATGAATTTTTTTGGGTACCCAAATGAAATAGGAAGTGGCTATTTTTTTTAGGGAATAAACATATGTTATCCTAAAATAGAAATATGTAAAAAAAATCTTCATTATTTTGTAAATTACATTTATATCAGGGGCCATATCTAAAGGTAATTTTTTGAGTACTTAGAAATTTCGTAAAAAAATACATATATTTAATATATAATATGATATTTATGCAGGTAAAAATATACCAAAATATCACAAATTCTATAGGGAACAAGAATATATATAGATAGGGCAGCTTACGCTTCGGATATGTCCACAAAATGGCCGCCAACCACACTGACTCAGACTCCCTAATCTGCCACTTGAAATGTAGGAAGGGTATGTCAATTTCAAGGTGTTATTTACTAATCTAATTATTATTGGATATGCATAAAAATTGTATGGTGGGTTGCTGGATAATTGTCGATTATTTTACGACTATAAAATTAAAATTCTGACCCAAAAAATTTTTTTGAAGGGGAATAAAATCGAAAAAAAAAATGTAAAACAATATAATATTTTAGCTAAAAAAATTTGATGATATTCAATCAAAAAAGAAGTAAACAAAATTTTCCGACAAATAAACATCTAGAGGAATCATTACTCTGTGATAGTTCCTTAGTACGTAGTAATTTTGAAAGAATTGGGAAAAAACGAAAAAATGGCAATCACAGGAAAATCGAACACATACCTATATATACGCCATATCTGGCTAAAAAAAAGATAGGCATGGGTAGCCAGATCATCTAGAAACACTTTCCAACACTATGAAAATATAAGTTTTGCGACACTACTTGCCAATTTCTTACGGTAACATGACTAAGCAAAAAAAATGCAAAACAAATAAAAAGGGGCACTCGCGGAAAAATGGCTAACATTCTAATATACGGCATTTCAGAAAAAAAAAATTCAGCCACGTGCTAGGCAAACCATCAAGGCACATTTTCCGACAAAAAAACATCTAAATGAATCATTACTCTGTGACAGTTCCTTAGTACGTAGTAATTTTGAAAGAAATGGGAAAAAACGAAAAAATGGCAATCACAGGAAAATCGAACACATACCTATATATACGCCATATCTGGCTAAAAAAAAAAAGATAGGCATGGGTAGCCAGATCATCTAGAAACACTTTCCAACACTATAAAATTATAAGTTTTGCGACACTACTTGCCAATTCCTTACGGTAACATGACTAAGCAAAAAAATGCAAAACAAATAAAAAAGGGCACTCGTGGAAAAATGGCCATTCTAATATACGGCATTTCAGAAAAAAAAAATTTCAGCCACGTGCTAGGCAAACCATCAAGGCACATTTTCCGACAAATAAACATATAAATGAATCATTATTCTGTGATAGTTCCTTAGTACGTAGTAATTTTGAAAGAAATGGGAAAAAACGAAAAAAATGGCAATCACAGGAAAATCGAACACATACTTATATATACGCCATATCTGGCTAAAAAAAATAGGTATGGGTAGCCAGATCATCTAGAAACACTTTCCAACACTATAAAAATATAAGTTTTGCGACACTACTTGCCAATTCCTTACGGTAACATGACTAAGCAAAAAAATGCAAAACAAATAAAAAGGGGCACTCGCGGAAAAATGGCCAACATTCTAATATACGGCATCTCAGATAAAAAAAAAGACATGCACGTGTTAGCCCAACCATCAAGGCACACTTTCTAACACATAAACATGAAAAAAAAATCAATAATATACGGCAATTCCTTACTACGTAGTAAATTTTTACAAATATTGAAAAAAAAACAGAAATTGGCAACCGCAGTTAAATACCCAATATACCAATAACTACGTCGTATCTGACAAAAACAAAATCACGCATGGGTAGCCAGATCATCTAGACACACTTTCCAACACTAAAAAAGCAAAAGTTTTACGACACTATTTGGCAATATCTTACGGAAAAATGACTTGGCAAAAAAATGAAAAAAAAGGAAAAAGGGGCACTCGCGGTAAAATGCCCGACATTCTAATATACGGCATCTCAGATAAAAAAAAAAGACATGCACGTGTTAGCCCAACCATCAAGGCACACTTTCTAACACATAAACATGAAAAAAAAATGAATAATATACGGCAATTCCTTACTACGTAGTAATTTTTACAAATATTGAAAAAAAACAGAAATTGGTAACCGCAGTTAAATACCCAATATACCAATAACTACGTCGTATCTGACAAAAACAAAGTCACGCATGGGTAGCCAGATCATCTAGACACACTTTCCAACACTAAACAAGCAAAAGTTTTACGACACTATTTGGCAATATCTTACGGAAAAATGACTTGGTAAAAAAATGAAAAAAAATGAAAAAGGGGCACTCGCGGTAAAATGGTCCTCGTGGTGATGAACGACATTTTAACTAAAAAAAAAATCATGCACATGGTAGCCAAACAATCCACCAAGACTTTCCACAACTGATAACCTATACAAGTTGCACCATTCTACGACAATTTCATAATACGTAATAACGTTGATAATTATGCAAACTACCTTAGAAGGGTAAACTCGGTCGCGCTCGACCCCGACGCGTCTCAGAAATCGGGGAAGGAGTACAGCTACAGCAATGCACATCTGGACACTACTAGAGCGTGTAGGGAAGACACCTCCTGCAGGTCGATCACCCACAAATTCAGTCACGGGGGTGAGTCACGTGAGAAAAACCTGTTTTTGTTTACGCTCGGGGTCGCGAACGACCCATCGTACCTATCCAGGGTTAATGTTTCCAAAATGTTTAATGGGCCTTCAAACTTAGGTGTTATTTTATAATTGAGTCCTTTACCTACATTTACCTGTATGTATACATTATCACCCACGGTATATGTTTTAGTTGGCTTCGCTATTTTATCATGATTCCTTTTCATTAAGATTTATGATTCTTTTAAATTCTTTCGAAGGATATCAAAACAACTTTTGCTTATATTTATACATTCTTTTAAAGGATTTGATAAATTAGTTGTAGGCGTTAATACATGGAAAGGCGTTCTAACTGGGGTACCATACAATGCTTCGTGCTGTGACATTTCAATTGATATATGATATGAATGATTCAGAGTACTCAGTACTGCAGGTACTGCAATATCCCAGTTGGGGTCTGGTCCCCCCAGTGTTACTCTTAATATATTTAAAACCTTCCTATTTGCTCTTTCCACTAGCCCATTCGACTCTGGGTGATACATCATGGTATTTATTTTTTTTATGCTAAGGAATTCACACAATGAGGTAAGAAAGTGATTATTAGATTCTCTACCCGAGTATAAGATTATCATGTGTGCAATTCTATTTTTACAAATGTAACACTCGTAAAACTTCCTAGCGCATTCAATCGCAGTTTTAGTTTTCAGCGTTATTAGTTCTATATATCGAGTTAAAGCATCTACAATTACTAAGAGGTGCTTATTTCCTCTGTCTGACTCGTAAAATCCTGTTAATAAATCTAAATGTATCCTTTCAAAGAGTTGATTGGGCACGGGATAAGCCCCTAGGCTGACAGGTGTTTTCGTATGCCCTTTGTTTTCCTGACATCTGCGACAATTAGCTATGTGTCTTTTTATATCTGTAAGCATCTTATGCCAATAAAACATTGATTTGGCTTTCTGTGACGTTGATGAAAACCCCGGGTGTCCATGCAATGGATTTGCATGCAACCAATTCAGGACAGTGGAAATAAGTGATATTGGTACCACTACCTGGTCGTTAGTTACATGTGGTGTATTGCGGGTTTTCCTTGTCACGGTCCTACACAGAATATTGTCTTTGATTATATAATTATGCTGCTTATACTTTGTATATTCCTTTTCCTTATGATTGCCTTTCAAATCATTTATAATTTTTTTCTAATTTTTGATCTTTTCTTTGCTCAGTCTCTAATAAATCAGCACTCCAGCCCAAATTTTCTTGTTCAGTTATCGTTTTAACAATAGGTATGGATGTTGATATATCTATTAATTCAGCTAAAGTCTCCGTACAAGATAACACGGGGTTGCATGATAATGCATCAGCAATGATATTTGCTTTCTCAAGTAAATACCTGATTCTCGCGCCAAAGTCTTGAATGATCAAATGCCACCGAGTTTGTTTGGGGCTGTGGTTGAAGCCTTTAAAGAACTCGGTTAGTGGTTTATGATCAGTAAAAACCTTAATGGGATAACCGTATATTATGAACTTAAAATGCACTAGTGAATTAACAGTAGCTAGCCCTTCCTTGTCTATTACTGCATACTTACTTTCGGAAGTTCTCAGTTTTCGTGAATAAAAAGTTATCGGGAAAAATGGTTTTTCATATTGCTGAAGCAGTACCCCACCTACTCCTAAGTCTGAGGCGTCTATTGCAATGAAGAATTCCTTACCGAAGTCAGGAAATTTTAAGATAGCAAAACTACACATTTCATCTTTCAAGGTATTAAACGCCTGTTGATGCTGCTCAGACCATATGAAATCTACGCCCTTCTTCGTAAGATCATTTAAGAGAGCAGCTATTATTGAATAATTGCGTATAAAACGCTTCTAATATCTACTACAACCTAGAAATTGCTGTATTCCCTTGACATTAGTAGGTATCGGAAAATTACGGATAGCCGACAACTTATCACACATACTAATCTTTACCCCTAAGTTATATTGTCTTAGTCTCTGTAGTACTAGTTCTAATTTACGTAGATGTTCTTCTAATGTGTTGGAAAAGATTACAAGGTAATCCATATAGGCATGCAATATATCCCCTAGCAAGTCTCCAAACACTATGTTAATCATTCTTGTAAATGTTATGGGAGCACAACGTAAACCAAAAGGCATCCGTAAAAATTCATAATGTCCCCTGGCTATGCTGATGGCTGTGTATGATATACTATTTTCTTCTAATGATATCTGGTGAAAGCCTTTAAGTAAGTCCAACCTAGTAAAATATTTATTCTGACCTAACAAAGATAAAATATCGTCAGTATATGGCACTGGGAATCAATCAGGGATCGTCTCCTCGTTTAGGCAACGGAAGTCTACGCAGATAAGCCATGTTCGACTTTTTTTCGGTACAACTATTAATGGAAAATTATAAGGGCTGTTCGATTTCCTAATGACTCCTTCTTCTAGCATTTTACCTACTTCATCATTTATTTCATTCTGGAATTTCATAGGGAGTCTGTTCGAGGGTACATAGATAATTTTCTGCTTGTCCTTTAACCTTATTTGATGCTCGATCACATCTGTTTTTCATAAGGATCCATCCGTCGTGGAAAAAACATTATGATATTCAGTTAAAAGTCCAAAAATTTTCTGCTGAATTTCTTCTTCTTCAATGACTTTATTGATTTTATTTTTAATATATTGCAAAAGGGATTCATCTGCAACTGATTGAGCATGATTAATTTCAGCAACGGTAAGAATACGATGTTTATAAACTTCTACATCCACGATATGTTGATTTTTGTGAATTACTAAAGTGGTATTTAAATGATTACAGACTTCAATATTACATTGTTGATGTGAGCCGACTGTATAAATAGTTTATGTGAAAGACAATCCGTTAGTTTTCAAAGTGTTGGAAAGGATTAATATTTCAGATCCCGGTAATGTTTTCTTTACTTGCACTATTAAATTCGAAGGTATGTTTGGCTCGATAGATTGGGTGCAAGATAATGTTACGGGTGAACGAGAATTCTTCTGGGTCGCGTATATTATTTCTTTATTAGTGAGACAAGTTTTTGGTTCTTCAACGTACGTCACTGTTTTATTGGTCATCTCCTTTTTATCCAAAACTGATTTTAAGGTATTAGAAGACTTAAAGAATTTTCCTTTGATATACACACCGTGCTTGGCAGGGGCTAAGATAATGTTTTGATTGCCCATTGATGGGTATCCTATAATTACAGCTGGATACATATCAATGTTTTGTACAACAACAAATGTATCGGCAAACGTGCGCTTACCGACCTTGAACTGAACATGAGTTACGCCTATTACATTTAATTCATTATTTCCTATACCCGAGAGTCTTACCCCGGATTTTTTTATTGGAAAGTTCATAAACAACAAATGGTGTGTCCTCAAATCCATGATATTACGTGGACTACCAAAGTAAAATAATAATGTAAATGATCTTTGTTCTAAATTTACAGAATATAATGTTGGTCGTAACTCATTTTGGCTTATTAATGTATGAATTCGTTGCAAATCTACGGGAGCATGCACTAATTTACATATTCGGCCGTGTGTTTCATAGGAAAATCTATTCCCTCACAATGATCTGATAAATATTAAATTGATTATTCAATTCTACTGATGTTGACATGAATGACCTTGACCCAACATCACTCTCTTTCCCATTGGAGTTAATTATGTGGTATTTGCTTTGCTCTGCACATTCTGAAAATTAGTGTGATTTTGCGAGGTCTGGTTTGACGACCCAGGATTAGCGTTATTCGAAGAACCGTTTGTTTGTTTCGGATTCTGAACTACATTGACGTTTGGCTGTTTCTTCTTATTGAAATGAGGATTTTTCTTTTTATTTCCATATGGAACTGACTGTGGAATTGACTGTGTATTTCTAGGATTCTGTTGTGTCTTACGCGAGTAGCACTGACTATATGAATGAGTCGAACTATTATGTATCGAACAGAATCTCGTTCTGTAGTCCACAATCAAGTGACCTTGAGATTTGCAATTATAATACGTCATTCCCACAACTTGACTATTATCAACTACATTTACTTTTTGTGGCTTTGTTTAATTTTTTTGCAAAAACTTGGGTTAACACGGGATCAAGATCAGGATACTTAGATATATGTTTCTTTATCTGTTTATATACATCCAATTCTGTACTTGCTGGCGTTAACTTTTTATCAAAACACCGCACTAAAGCTTCAGGCAACATAAATGTCATGCAAGTTAAATACATTAATCGTAAAAAATCTTTCACGGAGATGTTATCTCTAGTAACCCAAGTGGAATTACCTAAAATATCTTGATATTCATTAAGCGTATCGGCTATCAGAGCGGCTATCTCAATAACATTAAGCCGAGTCATAGTGGCTTGATTAAGTGTATTTCTTAATGTTAAAACTACATCCAAGACTTCTTCACCCCCACAGACCGCAAGTAGCCTAACTTTGAAATAATCCCAGGTAACTGCTTCTTGAAATGAAACACCCCTTAAATACACACTCGCATCTCCTTTAGAAAAGTCTATAAAACTTTTAGCTTCTTGTAATTGTACAAACGGGTCTATGATTTGTTTGGCATTTAAGTGGGCATCGACGGATGAAATCCATGACTTCACATTCTAAGGCTACAACCCATGAACCAAACCCTGAAAAGGAAGGATTGCAGAGCGAGCATTTACTAATGTATCAATAAGAAGGGGGTTACCATGTCCTTCTGTTATGTTACTCAGTCCAGGGGCTGGGCTCACAGGGGGCGTCATGTTTACGGTATTTCTTTTCCTATCTCTACGACCCCTTGCAATCCTATCAAAATATCTATATGAATACAGACGTCCACTTTGAAATCATCCCAGGAAACTGCTTCTTGAAATGAAACACCCCTTAAATACACACTCGCATCTCCTTTAGAAAAATTTATAAAAGTTTTAGCTTCTTGTAATTGTACAAACGGGTCTATGATTTGTTTGGCATTTAAATGGGCATCAACGGATGAAATCCATGACTCCACATTCTGAGGCAAGAACCCATTAACCCAACCCTGATAGGGAAGGATTGCAGAGCGAGCATTTACTAATGTCACAATAGGAAGGGGGTTACATGTCCTGTTGTTGAATTACTCGGTCCAGGGGCTAGGCTCACAGAGGGCGTCATGTTTACAGTATTTCTTTTCCTATCTTTATGACCCCTTGCAATCCTATCAAAATATCTATATGAATACAGACATCCACTGCGTAAACGCATAAGCACTAAATGATAAAGATTATAACTAAATTCCCCAAAACAATGATACTAATAAAAAGATATTTCCCGGGAACTTCTGGAAGAAAACGGAATTAACACAAAGAGAAAAAAAAATTCTAGACGAGAATTCGAAGTTGAAAACAGTTTCCTTTAATGAAAGCAAATTCAAGATTAGCAAACAACTCACCCCAATAATAATGAACTATCGACTCGTGGTAACTACACCTCAACGCTCAATACTGAAATGAATAAGGAAATTGTACTTAGCTTCGGTTTATATGGCGAAGTGTGATGTCGTCATTTCCTCTCTCTCTCTCTTGATGTTTAGGTGAATGTTTTCGGTCCGATTTCCGTTGAATGTAGTGCTTCCGGGATATGTTTCTTCAATGTTTTGTAAACGTTGAATGTCAGTCCTTGGTTTTCTTAGGATGTTGATTGAAGATCTAGTTCCTCAGTTTGTATAACATTCATTTGTTGGTATTAAATGTTTCATTTCTTCGGTGGACTATGATACTTGGTCAAAATTGTAGATTTATTACTGTTGATTTCTAGAAGATCTTTCTCTGGTTTTTAGAGTTTTATTCGCTGGTTCTTGAAGATCTTTCTCTGGTTCTTATTGTTTTATTCGTTGGTTCTTGAAGATCTTTCTCTGGTTCTTGGAGTTTTACCGCTGGTTCTTGAAGATCTTTCTCTGGTTTTTAGAGTTTTACCCCTGCCACCATTCATTAGTGTCCTACTATTGTTGAGACACATTTGGGTTCTCCTCAAATGTCATCTAAATGTGTTATATATTAAAGTTGGTATGTTGCATCTTCAAGTAAATTCTAAGTAAAATGACTTTAAAATAATTTATTCTTTTAGAACAGTGTTAACATTGCCATCCCAAGGGTATAGCTGGTTTGGTCGGATGACCATTCCGTATGACATTGTAAAGTGAACTGATACAAATATCCAATTTCATACTAAAGTTTAAATAGGTATCTCAGCCTTTATGACATTATAGTAAACACAACATTGATACCAGAAGATGCTTGTTCCGTTCTCACAGACAACTTCTTTCTCACGGGACTTGGTTGTGTTTACTCTTCATGAAAAATGTTACATTGCTGAGGTTCGGCAATCGCATCCTACTTAGAATATGACTATGGCACTTCTCACACTTCTCTTACTTCCACAATGACCTGTAGGTCATGTGTTCTAATCAAGTAATATCTAATATATTACATATACGAATATATATATATATATATATATATATATATATATATATATATATATATATATATATATATATATATATATATATATATATATATATATATATATATATATATATACATGTAGTATATATGTATATATATGCATACATATATATATATATATATATATATATATATATATATATATATATATATATATATATATATATATATATATATATATATATATACACATCTATATATATATATATATATATATATATATATATATATATATATATATATATATATATATATACTGTTATATATATTTATATATATATATATATATATATATATATATATATATATATATATATATATATATATATATATATATATACTGTTATATATATTTATATATATATATATATATATATATATATATATATATATATATATATATATATATATATATATACTGTTATATATATTTATATATATATATATATATATATATATATATATATATATATATATATATATATATATACATTTATATATATATATATATATATATATATATATATATATATATATATATATATATATATATATATATATATATATATATATATATATATATATATATATATATATATATATATTTATTTACACACACACACACACACACATATATATATATATATATATATATATATATATATATATATATATATATATATATATATATATATATATATATATATATATATATGTGTGTGTGTGTGTGTGTTTGTGTGTGTGTGCTTGTATGTGTATGTGCGTGTATGTGTGTTACTTATAACTGTAATTGAACAGTCTAACATGTTTTTTTTTTCAAAAAGGCCCAAAAAAGAAACACAGAAAATATATATATAACTATATTTCGGTCTATAGACATTGACCCTCTTCAGGATGTAATGTAAAAATGAGGAATACAGTGGAGAGTGACAGCTTATATAGGAAAGCAAAAGGGTGTTTACTTGTTCTACAGTTGTTATAATTGCTGGAAGGATTAGCAAAATTTAATTACATCCAGGTGCGTCTTCTTATTGTTGAGCCGCTAGGAGGATGTCTTGACCTCTGATGCATATCTGGTGGTCGGTCTCCGTTGATTATCTTCTTAATGATAGGGTTGAGATGAGTATAGTCCACTGTGTCAGCTTTCCATTGGCCGCCAGATAGTTTTATTGTGTTTGATTAATTTATGATGGCTGATTCTAGGATTTTCCTTCCGTACGCACAGGTACTCTTAAAAAGCAAAGACGACTAACTCCAGTTAATCTGGTGCTCTAAATCTCTAAGGTGAACGAAAATCCCTGAGTTTTCATAGCCATACCTAACAGATCTTTTGTGTTCGGTAATCTTCAAGATAGTGAACGGCCTGTTTGCCCAACGTAGACTTTTTCACGATCCCCACATGGTACTTTATAAACGCCGGATTCTGTATCTCTTTTATTTTCATAAACATTAATTAGGGCGCTGCCTATGGTCTTTGGATAAGAAAAAACAAAGGATTTCTCAGTTTTCATATTATCTGTCTATTGACCGAAATATAGTGATTTATTTATTTCCTGTGTTTCTTTTATGGGTCTTTTTGAAAAACACACACACACACACACACACACACATATATATATATATATATATATATATATATATATATATATATATATATATATATATATATATATATATATACATATATATATATATATATATATATATATATATATATATATATATATATATATATATATATATTCGTGTATGTGTGTCTGTTTGTGTCTGTTTGTGTGCGTTTGTATTGATATTAACATCATTTGACAAATGTCATTCATTATGTCAAAATGGAACATATCAGTTTGGATTCAAATATCAATGGGTGCGTTTTATCGGGGTTAATACAGCATAATCATATATGATTGATTTGATCAGCATTCATTTCCAAATTTGTCATCAATTTATCAATCACCTATCAATCTATCTCTCATTTACTAATTAGAACTGTTCTTTTCATCAAAAATTTTCTCGTTGAAGATTCATGGATCGTAATGGAATCTGCTAAAAAAATTATGACTTTGAACATCTGCTGTTATAATATTCTTCCGATAACTCAAACTTTTAAAGGGAAAATCAAATTTTAATTTCTATTATCCTAAAATAGATGTAATATATACCATTGGTGTTGTTGAATATATACGTCTAAATATTTCCATCCAAACACACACCTACATGTATATAGGACATCCACCTTGACGACAGGAGGTCAGAGGTATCAGTGGACACTGAAAACGACCTTCTTGCAGGAGGTCAGGAAGAGGAGTTGACTCTGGCTCCTAATACCGAGGAGGAAGAAGTCGAATGAGTTTCAATCTGATCGGTTCCTGCCCCAGAACAAGTTCCTCGACGTTGTCTGCTCTCCCATCTGACGACATAGGGAAGACTCTGTCTTCCATTATGACGTTGGTGCAGCTGATACAAAAGCAGAATGCTGTAAAGGAGGCTGCATTGAGGTTTGAAATACGCCAACTCGCAGCATCTCGTGGGTCTTACAAGAGACTCAATGTGAAGGAACTTCCTTCATGTTCGGATGTGAATCCGTGGAGGCATGCAGAGTACATTCCCATGACAACTGGGAAGATTTACATTTCCGAGAAGCTGGGATCAAATCCCCATTGAAGATGTGGAATTTTGGCCCATCTAGGAGGCTTTTCCAGACTGCTTCGTCTGTCTGAAGGCAGAACCAGCATCAAAGGAAGACACATAGCCAAAAGAGGTCACAGTTTTTTACCATGCCAAAGCACAGGCTTTGCTGATAAGCACCTTGTAGGAGAGAACCTTTACTAAATCAAAGGTGCCGGTTCTGAGCAAGAAACATCTGTCCTTTGTTGCTTCATCTTCCCGGGCCTTTCCCTTTATGGAAAAAGGGTACAAGGCAGCTTTAAAAGAAATAGAAGCAGGGAAACCTTGCCCTACACACGGCGAGTGTAAACCGTTATCCCTAGCTTTGCCTATGGACCAGAAGGACTGGAAGGACGTACATCTTACCTTCTCAGTCGGGAAGTTGGAGGCAGATATTGCTGGACATCAGTTCGGTGAGGACCTCCCCAAGTTGTCCGAGTTTCTCCTGCACTGGGAGTAGAAGAATAAAGAAAGACTTACCCCCTCTATGTCCCTCCAAACTATCTTGGAGACAATGGCAAGCAATCTCCAGAACCCAGATATGTTTATTGTTGTGGCCAAAACACATCTGGCAACTGTGACCAAAGACCTGTATGGCTATATTAAAGTCAGAAGGGCTTGTAGGGAGTTCGTGTTCGCCTCGGCTGTGCTGAGACACGAACCTAGGACGCTAATATCGTCCAGTATCTGGGGAAAGGACCTCTTCCCGAGTGCAGTGGTCAAGAAAGTAGTTGACAATGCCACCATGGAGAATAGGAACCTTCCCCAGAAGTTGTGCTTGTCACTAAAGAGGAAGTCTTCTCCAGATGAGGGTCCCTAACCTAAGCTGAAGACAAAGAGGCCCTGGGTGCCCACTCGCCCCGCCACACAACAAAGGCAACAACAACTCCCCGCGACCGCGGTGCCTCAGGATGTACTACAACCTCCAACTACCTACCAGTTGGTACCCCAGTAAATGGCAACACAATCAGCAGCCTTCACTCCAGCCTTTGAGAGACAGTCTACTACCTTTCAGCCGAAAGCCAGGGGAACATTTAGAGGTTTCTCTAGACGCCCTTCAAAAGGCAGAGGCAATAGAAGAGGACATGGTCAAGGAGGCATATCCTCCGGACAACAGCAAAAGTGAGATGCTTCCGGTAAGAGGAAAACTTTACTCATTTCAGGATCGCTGGACCTTCGATCCCTGGGCCCACAGCCTAATCAAGAACGGACTGGGTTGGAGCTGGAACGTAACTCCACCATCTTTTCCCCAATTCTTCCAACACTCCACCCCGGTTCTGGAAGAGTATATCCGAGAACTCTTGAGCAAAAGAGTAATAAAGAGGGCAAAGTCGATCAAATTTCGAGGAAGGCTGTTTTGTGTTCCCAATAAGAACTCAGACAAACTCAGAGTCATTCTGGACTTGTCACCACTCAAGTTCATAGTAAACTACAAGTTCAGGATGTTAACCCTTCAACACATAAGGACCCTGTTGCCCAAGAAGGCATACACAGTCTCCATAGATATGGCAGATGTCTATTGGCATATCCCAGTCAATCACCAAATTTCCTCCTACCTAGGATTCAGGCTACAGAAGATACAATACATTTTCAGAGCCATGCCCTTCGGACTAAACATAGCCCCAAGGATCTTTACGAAGCTTGCAAACGCAGTTGTTCATCAACTACACCTAAAAGGTGTTCAGGTAGTGGCCTACCTGGACAATTGACTGGTGTGAGCAGCATCCGACACGGAATGCATGCAAGCCTTCAAGAAAGTGATCCAGTTTCTGGAACATCTGGGATTCAAGATCAACGTCAAAAAGTATCGACAATCTCCAGCTCAAAAGTTTCAATGGCTTGGAATTCACTGGAACTTACAGTCACACCACCTCTCCATTCCGTCAAAGGAGAGGAGAGAGATAGTGACAGACACAGTGCTAAGAGCTCAATTAAAGGATGCCACAGGAGTCTGTAGAAGATAGGCATCAAACGCTCGAAGAGATCTAAGAAGACTAATACCAACTCGTCTAAGATCACTTCTCAAGCCGTGGTCAGAGGATAAGCACCAGAGGAAATCGATGCTCTTACAAGCACTTCCATCTTCAGTCTTCATCCACAAAGATGCATCAAAGGAAGGATGGGGAGGTCACTCTCACCAACGGAAATTGCAAGGTACTTGGTTCTTTCTATTCAAGACCTTCCACATCAATATTCTGGAAGCCATTGCAGTTTTCCTAACACTGAAGAAATTGGATCCTTGCTGCTCGACCCACATAAGACTGGTTCTAGACAGCGAGGTGATAATGAGATGTCTGAATCTACATGGCTCGAGATCGCCCTAAATCAACCAAGTGAAGTTAGCCATCTTCCGTTTGGTGGAAAAGAAGAGATGACAACTATCAGCAGTTCACCTCCAAAGGTTCCGCAATGTGACAGCGTGGTCCCTAGATGCAGGATCATTCTCCTTCATCTCATGTCAACTCTCAGAACTGCAAATCGACCTCTTTGCAACAAGCGACAACAAGAAACTATCTCGTTACGTAGCCCCATACGAGGACCCTCTAGCGGAAGCAGTGGACGTGATGTCCCTCGATTGGAACAGATGGTCCAGGATTTACCTGTTTCCTCCACCCAATCTTCTGTTGAAAGTCCTCAACAAACTGAGATCCTTTCAGGGAACGGCAGCTATAGTGGCCTGCAAGTGGCCGAACAGCATCTGGTTATCTCTAGTATTGGAACTGCAGCTGAGACTGGTCCTGTTGCCGGACCCAGTAATGACACAACAAGTGCAGAAGTTGACTGTCTTCGCTTCATCACAGAAAACCCGAAACCTTCATCTCATGATTTTTTCTCCTTAGCAGATAAGATAAAATTAGGGATTTCGAGAGACAGTATAAACTTCTTAGAAGAATATAAGTCCAAATCTACCAGAAGAGAATATGAGTCGTCTTGGAAGAATTGGGTTGCATTTCACAAGGCAAAGAAACCAAAAGAATTCTCAACAGATTTCTGTTTATCCTTCTTTATTCATCTTCATGAACAAGGTTAAGGTTTAGCAGCCAACACGATATTAACGTATAAATCTGCCTCGACTAGACCCTTACTGTATGCATTCCAGATAGACTTCTCTAACGAAATCTTTAACAAGATTCCTAAGGCCTGTGCTAGACTTACGTCTGCAGCACCTCCGAGGCCCATCTCATGGTCCTTGGATAAAGTTCTTGACTGCATCAACACAAACAATGAGAACTGCTCTCTGAAAGATTTGACTCAAAAAGTTATATTCCTATTTGCACTAGCCTCGGGGGCCAGAGTTAGTGAAATAGTGGCCCTTTTTAGAGATGAGGGCCATATTTAGTTCATAGAAAAGGGAGAACTGAATCTTTTTCCTGACCCGTTTCTTGCTAAGAACGAGCTACCCACCAAAAGGTGGGTTCCCTGTAGAATCTGCCCTCTGAAGGAAGATGTCTCTCTATGTCCAGTGGAGGGCCTGAAGGTCTATATCCATAGAACTTCAGATCTTGGGGGAGGACAGCTCTTTAAAGGAGAAACATCTGGCTCAGATTTGTCTCTAAAACAATTAAGGGCGAAGATCACCTATTTCATTCGCAGAGCAGATTCGGACAGTACACCCGCAGGTCACGATCCGAGAAAAAATTACTTCGTCTCTGAATTTTTTCTAATACATGGATTTCGAATGTCTTCGCTTGCATACTGGATGGAAGTCATCCAGAGGGATTTTCAAACACTACGCGATGCAAGTACAAGAGATTAAGAGGTTTTTGTTGGCGGCAGGTAGTGTACTAAAACCTGTTGCTTAATACTGCGAGGAACAGTGAATCAATTGGGACTGTTATATGCAGGGTGTGCGTGTTGACTCCTTACGGTACAACATGTCAAGTGAAATGTCACCATGGTGACATTTCAGACTGTTCCAAATAATAGATGTGAGAGAAGCATAAAGAATAGCACATATGCCGTGTGTCCTTTACACAAGTGTGAACAGACAGTAATGATAGAAATTTAGAATAGAAAATTTCTGTATTTTCATTTTAGTGGCATGTTATGGTTTCTTTCCAGATGAAACAAATATTTCTGGCATTACCAGTATATTTATGCTTGAAACATTTTATATTATTCTATAAAATGTAGACTAATTTACCTATTTTATTGATTGTCAATTCAATAAAAAACTATTTAAAATTGGCGTCATATTCGCCCCAAATTCAGATAAATAAAAATGTGTTAGAGAATAATTATGATCACCCTTTTATTTGCATATTAATGAAAGAACAACTGTAAAAATTTGTTCCTACAGTTAACAAACCTTCTTTATATGTGTACATACCTAGTTTCTATACAGATATATACTTGTCTGTCTTTGTATACGACTTACTCAGGATGCCTTAGATGTGATGCTGACTTATACAAACGATTGTTGCTACATGGATACAACCCTGTCTGTATTTGCATACAGTTAGCTCTGAATGCCCAGGGGAGGTGTTAGTTGCTCATACATACCTTTGTTCGTTTTCAAATACAAACTCTAAATGGGAAGGTATATGATGAGACTGGTATACCTGTTTGGTTGGTAGGCTATTCATATGAAATATGCAATCCTCAAGACTTTTCCAGAGTCTGGCATGACTCTTCCCTGTAGGGGGCAAGAAGCACTAACATGGTTCATGATTAGAAGAAATGATGTATAACAGTAACATTATATGTCTCTAGGTCTGAGTGACCAAGGAAAGTCTGTCTTGAGGTTAAGGCACAAATAAAAAATCCACAGATACATTAATGCACTGGTAAACTTCCATCAGGACGACAGGGCCTGAGCCCAAAACACGGATTTTGAGTGTAGCGAAAAATCTATTTTTTGGGTGAGATAGCCATGTCATCCTTTTATTAAAAAAGGGCTGAAAGGATCCCTCCCAAAAGTACTGTATCTGTAGCACCTTGCAAACGCTACAAGGAATAAAGATGGCAGCGATGATGACGTCATTTGGATACTCAAAACAGTAGTGGAGGAGAGGTACCCTATTAACGGCTCCCCTTCGTTTTCTTGCCACTTTTCCTCCTCGAAGCGTAAACGCTATTTAGGGTGAAGATAGCTATGTGGCGTATCAAGAATACGTCCTCTGATATTATGCGATATACCTAAAAGGAACAGTTAAAATTCTGGAGAT
>NC_090753.1:6602985-6610485 GCF_036898095.1 Palaemon carinicauda
TTTTTTAAGTGATATTTTAAAATACAAATGTTCTATAGTCTCTTCTATTACATATTACTAGCGTTCTAACTGCTTTTCGTGCACAACACTTTTCCAAGACAATATTACTCCTTTGAAGGAATGAAGGGGCCAGTTTCAAACGGCTTTATATTGAAATAAATAAGGAGTTTTATCTGGATAGGGCAAAACGTTCTGTTTGATCTCAATACTGTTACTCTTTAACCTACGTTAAACAAGGATGTTAACAGCAATAAATATCATCACCGTAACACTAATTCCTGCTAGTAGTATGTAAAAGCGACGTTCTTCATAAGTCGGTGTCGGGTGGTCCATCTCGGTCAATTTCATCAACCGCTTAGCCACATGTGCATTGTATGGGAGAGGTAGAGATAGAATTGTTGTTGACCACGTGAAGTTCGCGAAGTAGGCTCGTTCTCTGATGATAGTCTTGATTCCATGCACCGTATAATTCAGGGACGTCCCGATACAACCAGCTGCTGCAACGAAGATTTGGGAATAGGACGTGGATCCGTCCAGGCATGATACATTGAAGCCGGCCTTGTCGTATCGTATCCACGAGATTTTTTTCAGTCTGCAATTGAACTTATTATTGTCAAAGGGATAAAGCCTATCCAGACAATTTTCATTTGTATGGGAGAGAGCACCGTCTAGCACTATACCTAACATGCATGAATCCATTAAGTTTTTATGGAATACAAATGAGTCAGCTGTACATATTTTTTTATCCATTGCGTCTGAACAGTGAGTTAATTGATTTAAGTCTTTAATGACCGTATATGTTTCCTTGTCTGGCAAAATCAATACGTGTCCTGTCAAACTGGATATTACTGGATTTGAGTGATTCGTCATGAAAATCGGAAATGGTGATATCCTGTAAGATTGCCAAGCATCGGAAGAATCAAAGGGAAATGTAATCATAATCATGTGATTTTCAACGCTTACTGTAATCAGGCTGTAAGAAAATTCTAACCTATGTGCGTCTAACAAAGGAATATAACCTAATTTGTCCCGTCCATTCTCCACAATTAACGTTAAGGGTCTTATTGGTAACAAATGGGGTGACAGTACACCTTAAGTCGCTAACGTGATAGCTTCCACACAGTCTTTTGATTTTTCAATGAAATGTGCAATTCTATTATGTATGTGATCTATTTTTGAACCATAATACGTTAACGTTGCCAACAAATCCTGTACTTCCATAATCTGAATGATTTTACTAGAATGTTCATTTACCAAACCCATAATTTGATTGATTGAAGCTAACTGACATAATCAATTCATCTTCATGATTCAAAAACTCAATTTTCTTATTTTGATTACTAATCTTAAGACGATTGGAAATTCCTAAACCCAAACTTGCAATAGAGCCAAAGATGTTTAGTGCAGCAAAAATAAACGGGTTACATTTCTCAAGACTATTGTGTCATACAGTCCACATCAAAAGGTCACGAGTCAAAGATTCTGCCTCGTAAGTCTTATTTTGCAAGTCTTCAGATAGCATTTCTGCAACTTTTAGTGTCGATGCAAGCGAACTATCTGTATTAAAAGGAAAATGTCTTTTATGCATTTCATTTAATGAGACAGCAAACCTTGAAATGGCGCTCTTTAAGCTAGTGACGTCATTTTCTGGGAAAAAAATTGCTTGCATACGCACTTCAACAACTACGTTACTTGATGTAATAGATACGTCTTATTGTCTTTCAACTATAGTGCCATATTTAAAATCGATATTTTTAGTTTTAGAGCTCATCCCACACGAGAACTATGTCTGAGTGAACAATATCACTCCAGACAATAAAATCTTCATCTTGTTAGTTTATAATTGAGACCTTTAAGTACATTTACCTCTATTTATACATTATCACCCACGGTATATGTTTTAGTTGGCTTCGCTATTTTATCATGATTCCTTTTCATTATGATTTGTGATTCTTCTAAATTCTTTCGAAGGATATCAAAACGACTTTTGCTTATATTCATACATTCTTTTAAAGGATTTGATAAATTAGTTGTAGGCGTTAATACATGGAAAGGCGTTCTAACTGGGGTACCATACAATGCTTCGTGCGGTGACATTTTAATTGATATATGATATGAATGATTCAGAGTACTCAGTACCACAGGTACTGCAATATCCCAGTTGGGGTTTGGTCCCCCTAGTGTTACTCTTAGTATATTTAAAATCTTCCTATTTGCTCTTTCCACTAGCCCATTCGACTCCGGGTGATACATCATGGTATTTATTTTTTTTTATGCTAAGGAATTCACACAATGAGGTAAGAAAGTGATTAATAAATTCTCTACCTGAGTCTGAGATTATCATGTGTGGGATTCCATGTTTACAAATGTAACACTCGTAAAACTTCCTAGCGCATTCAATCGCAGTTTTAGTTTTCAGCGCTATTAGTTCTATATATCGAGTTAAAGCATCTACAATTACTAAGAGGTGTTTATTTCCTCTCTCTGACTCGTAAAATCCTGTTAATAAATCTAAATGTATCCTTTCAAAGGGTTGATTGGGCACGGGATAAGCCCCTAGGCTGACAGGTGTTTTCGTATGCCCTTTGTTTTCCTGACATGTGCGACAATTAGCTATGTGTTTTTTTTTATATCTGTAAGCATCGTATGCCAATAAAACATTGATTTGGCTTTCTGTGACATTGATGAGAACCACGGGTGTCCATGCAATGGATTTGCATGCAACCAATTTAGGACAGTGGAAATAAGTGAGATTGGTACAACTACCTGGTCGTTAGTTAAATGTGGTGTATTGCGGGTTTTCCTTGTCACGGTCCTACACAGATTATTGTCTCTGATTATATAAATCTGCTGCTTATACTTTATATATTCCTTTTCCTTATGATTGCCTTTCAAAGTATTAATAATTTTTTCTAATTTCTGATCTTTTCTTTGCTCAGTCTATAATAAATCAGCACTCCAGCCCAAATTATCTTGTTCAGATATCGTTTTAACAATAGGCATGGATGTTGATATATCTATTAATTCATCTAAAGGCTCCGTACAAGATGACACCGGGTTGCGTGATAATGCATCAGCAATGATATTTGCTTTCTCATGTAAATACCCGATTCTCGCGCCAAAGTCTTGAAAGATCAAATGCCACCGAGTTCGTTTGGGGGTGTAGTGGAAGCCTTTAAAGAAGTCGGTTAGTGGTTTATGATCAGTAAGAGACTTAACGGGAGAACAGTATATTATGAACTTAAAATCCACTAGTTAATTAACAATAGCCAGTCCTTCCTTGTCTATTACTGCATACTTACTTTCGGAAGTTCTCAATTTTCGAGAATAAAAAGCTATCGGGAAAAATTGTTTTTCATATTGCTGAAGCAATACCCCACCTACTCCTAAGTCTGAGGCGTCTGTTGCAATAAAGAATTCTTTACCGAAGTCAGGAAATTTTAAGATAGGAGAACTACACAGTTCATCTTTCAAGGTATTAAACGCCTGATGATGCTGCTCAGATCATATGAAATCTACGCCCTTCTTCGTAAGATCAGTTAAGGGAGCGGCTATTATTGAATAATTGCGTATAAAACACCTGTAATATCCACTACAACCCAGAACTTGCTGTATTCCCTTGACATTAGTAGGCATCGGAAAGTTACGGATAGCCGGCACCTTATTATGGACTACTTTAAGAGCTTGGCTTGACACCATAAAACCCAAATAGACTATTTCTGTTTTGAAAAATTCACACTTACTAATATTTAAACTTAAGTTATGTTGTCTTAGTCTCTGTAGTACTAGTTCTAATTTACGTAGATGTTCTTCTAAGGTGTTGGAAAAACTTACAAGGTAATTCATATAGGCATGCAATATATCCCCTACCAAGTTTCCATACACTATGTTAATCATTCTTGTAAATGTTATGGGAGCAAAACGTGAACCAAAAGGCATCCGTAAAAATTCATAATGTCCCCTGGCTGTGCTGAAGGCTGTGTATGAGATACTATTTTCTTCTAATGATATCTGTTGAAAGCCTTTATGTAAGTCCAAACTAGTAAAATATTTATTCTGACCTAACAAAGATAAAATATCGTCAGTACATGGCACTGGGAATCGATAAGGGATCGTCTCCACGTTTAGGCAACGGAAGTCTACGCAGATACGCCATATTCGATCTTTTTTCGGTACAACTATTAATGGAAAATTATAAGGGCTGTTCGATTTCCTAATGACTCCTTCTTCTAGCATTTTACCTACTTCATCATTTATTTCATTCTGGAATTTCATAGAGAGTCTGTTCGAGGGTACATAGATAATTTTCTGCTTGTCCTTTAACCTTACTTGATGCTCGATCACATCTGTTTTTCATAAGGATCCATCCGTAGTGGAAAAAACATCATGATATTCAGTTAAAAGTCCAAAAATTTTCTGCTGAATTTCATCGTCTTGAATGTCTTTATTGATTTTATTTTTAATAGATTGCAAAAGGGATTAATCCACAACAGATTGAGCGTTATTAATTTCAGCAACGGTAAGAATACGATGTTTATAAACTTCTACATCCAAGATATGTTGATTTTTGTGAATTACTAAAGTGGTATTTAAATGATTACAGACTTCAATATTACATTGTAGATGTGAGCCTACTGTATAAATAGCTTGTGTGACCGACCATCCGTTAGTTTTCAAAGTGTTGGAAAGGATTAATATTTCAGATCCCGGTAATGTTTTCTTTACTTGCACTATTAAATTCGAAGGTACGTTTGGCTCGATAGATTGTGTGCAAGATGATATTACGGGTGAACGAGAATTCTGTTGGGTCGCAAATATTATTTCTTTATTAGTGAGATAAGTTATTGGTTCTTCAACGTACGTCACTGTTTTATTGGTCGTCTCCTTTTTATCCAAAACTGATTTTAAGGTATTAGAAGACTTATAGAATTTTCCTTTGATATAAACACCGTACTTGGCAGGGGCTATGATAATGTTTTGATTGCCCATAGATGGGTATCCTATAATTATAGCTGGAAACATATCAATGTTTTGTACAACAATAAATGTATCGGCAAACGTGCGCTTACCGACCTTGAACTGAACATGAGTTATGCCTATTACATTTAATTGATTATTTCCTATACCCGAGAGTCTTACTCCGGATTTTTCTATTGGAAAGTTCGTAAACAACAAATGATGTGTCCTCAAATCCATGATATTACATGTACTACCTGAGTCAAAAAATAATGTAAATGATCTGTGTTCTAAATTTACAGCATATAATGTTGGTCGTAGCTCATTTTGGCTTATTATTGTAGGAATTTGTTGCAAATCTACGGGAGCATGCACTGATTTACTTATTCGGCCGTGTGTTTCATAGGAAAATCTATTACCTCACAATGATCTGATAAAATATTAAATTGATTATTCAATACTACTGATGTATTTGCTTTGCTCTGCATATTCTGAAAATTAGTCTGATCTTGTGAGGTCTGGTTTGACAACCCAGGATCAGCGTTATTCGAAGAACTGTTTGTTTGTTTTTTATTATGAACTACATTGACGTTTAGCTGTTTCTTCTTATTGAAATGAGGATTTTTGTTTTTATTTCCATATGGAACTGACTGTGGAATTGACTGTATTTCTAGGATTCTGTTATGTCTTAAGCGAGTAGCACTGACTATATGAATGAGTCGAACTATTATATATCGAACAGAATCTCGTTCTGCAGTCTCCAATCATGTGACCTTGACGTTTGCAATTATAACACGTCATTCCCACAACGTGACTATTATTAACTACATTTACTTGTTGTGGCTTTGTTTAATTTTTTGCAAAAACTTGGGTTAACACGGGATCAAGATCAGGACACTTAGACATGTGTTTCTTTATCTGTTTATATACATCCAATTCTGTAATTGCTGGCGTTAATTTTTTATCAAAACACAACACTAAAGCTTCAGGCAACATAAGTGCCATGCAAGTTAAATACATTAATCGTAAAAAATCTTTCATGGAGATATTATCTCTAGTAACCCAAGTGGAATTACCTAAAATATCTTGATATTCATTAAGCCTATCGGTTATCAGGGCCGCTTTCTCAATAACATTAAGCCGAGTCATAGTGGCTTGATTAAGTGTATTTCTTAATGTTAAAACTACATCCATGGCTTCTTCACCCCCACAGACCGCACGTAGCCTAACTTTGAAATCATCCCAGGTAACTGCTTCTTGAAATGAAACGCCCCTTAGATACGCACTCGCATCTCCTTTAGAGAAGTCTATAAAACTTTTAGCTTCTTGTAATTGTACAAACGGGTCTATGATTGGTTTGGCATTTAAATGGGCATCGACGGATGAAATCCATGACTCCACATTCTGAGGCAAGGACCCATTAACCAAACCCTGAAAAGGAAGGATTGCAGAGCGAGCATTTACTAGTGTCACAATAGGAAGGGGGTTACCATGTCCTGCTGTTGGGTTACTCGGTCCTGGTGCTGGGCTCTCAGGGGGCGTCATGTTTACGGTATTTCTTTTCCTATCTCTACGACCCCTTGCAATCCTATCAAAATATATATATGAATACAGACGTCCACTGAGTAAACGCATAACCACTAAATGAAAAAGATTATAACAAAATTCCCCAAAACAATGATACTGATACAAAGATATTTCCCGGGAACTTCTGAAAGAAAACGGAATTAGCACAGAACGAAAAAAAAATTCTAGACGAGAATGTGAAGTTGAACAGTTTCCATTAATGAAAGGAAATTGAAGATTAGCAAACAACTCACCCCAGTAATAATGGACTATCGACTCGTGGTAACTACACCTCACTGCTTAATACTGAAATGAATAAGGAAATTGTACTTAGCTTCGGTTTATAGGCCGAAGTGTGATGTCTTCCTTTCCTCTCTCTCTCTCTCTTGATGTTTGGGTGAATGTTTTCGGTCCAATTTCCATTGAATGTAGTGCTTCCTGGATATGTTTCTTCATTGTTTTGTAAACGTTCAATGTCAGTCCTTGGTTTTCTTAGGATGTTGATTGAAGATCCAGTTCCTCAGTTTGTATAACATTCATTTGTTGGTATTAAATGTTTAATTTTTTCGGTGGACTATGATTCTTAGTCAAAACTGTAGATTCATTACTGTTGATTTCTAGAAGATCTTTCTCTGGTTTTTAGAGTTTTATTCGCTGGTTCTTGAAGATCTTTCTCTGGTTCTTAGTGTTTTATTCACTGGTTCTTGAAGATCTTTCTTTGGTTCTTAGAGTTTTACCGCTGGTTCTTGAAGATCTTTCTCTGGTTCATAGAGTTTTACCGCTGCCACCATTTATTAGTGTGCTACTGTTGTTAACACACATTTGGGTTCTCTTCAAATGTCATCGAAATGTGTTACATATTAGAGTTGGTATATTGCATCTTCAAGTAAAGTCTAAGTAAGTTAACTTCAAAATAGTTTATTCTTTAGGAACAGTGTTAACATCTCCATCCCAGGAGTATAGCTGGTTTGGTCGGAT
>NC_090753.1:6617985-6629898 GCF_036898095.1 Palaemon carinicauda
TTGGAGGCAGATATTGCTGGACGTCAGTTCGGTGAGGACCTCCCCAAGTTTTCCGAGTTTCTCCTGCACAGGGAGTAGGAGAATAAAGAAAGACTTACCGCCTCTTTGTCCCTCCACACTATCTTGGAGACAATGGCAAGCGATCCCCAGAACCCAGATGTGTTTATGGTTGTGGCCAAAACACATCTGGCAACTGTGACCAAAGACCTGTATGGCTTTATTAAAGTCAGAAGGGCTTTTAGGGAGTTCGTGTTCGCCTCGGCTGTGGTGAGACACGAACCTAGGACGCTAATATCATCCAGTATCTGGGGAAAGGACCTCTTCCCAAGTGAAGTGGTCAAGAAAGTAGTTGACAATGCCGCCACGGAGAATAGGAACCTTCCCCAGAAGTGGTGTTTGTCACCAAAGAGGAAGTCTTCTCCAGATGAGGGTCCCTAACATAAGCTGAAGACAAAGAGGCCCAGGGTGCCCACTCGCCCCGCCACACAACAAAGCCAACAACAACTCCCCGCGACCGCGGTGCCCCAGGTGGTACTACAACCTCCAACTACCTACCAGTTGGTATCACAGCAAATGGCGACACAATCAGCAGCCTTCACTCCAGCCTTTGAGAGACAGTCTACTACCTTTCGGCCGAAAGCCAGGGGAACATTTAGAGGTTTCTCTAGACGCCCCTCAAAAGGCAGAGGCAATAGAGGAAGACGTGGTCAAGGAGGCAAATCCTCCGGACAACAGCAAAAGTGAGATGCTTCCGGTAGGAGGAAAACTTTACTCATTTCAGGATCGCTGGACCTTCGATCCCTGGGCCCATAGCCTAATCAAGAACGGACTGGGTTGGAGCTGGAACGTAACGATCTTTTCCTTAATTTTTCCAACACTCCACCCCGGTTCTGAAGAGTATATCCGAGAACTCTCGAGTAAAAGAGTAATAAAGAAGGCAAAGTCGATCAAATTTCGAGGAAGGCTGGTTTGTGTTCCCACTAAGAACTCAGACAAACTCAGAGTCATTCTGGAGTTGTCACCACTCAAGTTCATAGTAAACTACAAGTTCAGGATGTTAACCCTTCAACACATAAGGACCCTGTTGCCCAAGAATGCATACACAGTCTCCATAGACATGGCAGATGCCTATTGGCATATCCCAGTCAATTGCCAAATTTCCTCCTACCTAGCATTCAGGCTACAGAAGATACAATACATCTTCAGAGCCATGCCCTTCGGGCTAAACATAGCCCCAAGGATCTTCACGAAGCTTGCAAACGCAGTTGTTCATCAACTACGCCTAAAAGGTGTTCAGGTACTGGCCTACCTGGACGATTGACTGGTGTGAGCAGCATCCGAGACGGAATGCATGCAAGCCTTCAAGAAAGTGATCCAGTTTCTGGAACATCTGGGATTTAAGATCAATGTCAAAAAGTCTCGAGAATATCCAGCTCAAAAGTTTCAATGGCTTGGAATTCACTGGAACTTACAGTCACACTGCCTCTCCATTCCGTCAAAGGAGAGGAGAGAGATAGCGGGATCTGTCAAGAGACTTCTGAAATCCGATCAGATATCAAGATGCCAACAGGGGAGAGTGCTGGGCGCCCATCAGTTCGCATCAGTGACAGACCCAGTGCTAAGAGCTCAATTAAAGGATGCAACAGGAGTCTGTAGAAGATACGCATCAAATGCTCGAAGAGATCTAAGAAGACTAATACCGACTCGTCTACGATCACTTCTCAAGCCGTGGTCGAAGGCCAAGCACCAGAGGAAATCGGTGCTCTTACAACCACTTCCATCTTCAGTCTTCATCCACAAAGACACATCAAAGAAAGGATGGGGAGGTCACTCTCACCAACAAAAATTGCAAGGGACTTGGTCCTCTCTATTTAAGACCTTCCACATCAATAACCTGGAAGCCATGGCAGTTTTCCTTACACTGAAGAAATTGGATCTTTGCTGCTCGACCCACATAAGACTGGTTCTAGACAGCGAGGTGCGAATGAGATGTCTGAATCTAAATGGCTCGAGATCGTCCTAAATCAACCAAGTGATGTTAGCCTTCTTCCGTTTGGCGGAAAAGAAGAGATGGCAACTATCAGCAGTTCACCTCCAAGGGTTCCGCAATGTGACAGCGTGGTCCCTAGACGCAGGATCATTCTCCTTCATCTTACGTCAAGTCTCAGAACTGCAAATCGACCTCTTCGCGACAAGCGACAACAAGAAACTACCTCGTTACGTGGCCCCATACGAGGACCCTCTAGCGGAAGCAGTGGACGTGATGTCCCTCGATTGGAACAGATGGTCCAGGATTTACCTGTATCCTCCACCCAATCTTCTGTTGAAAGTACTCAACAAACTGAGATCCTTTCAGGGAACGGCAGCTATAGTGGCTAACAAGTGGCCGAACAGCATCTAGCTTTCTCTAGTATTGGAACTGCAGCTGAGACTAGTCCCGTTGCCGGACCCAGTAATGACAAAAAAAGTGCAGAAGTTGACTGTCTTCGCTTCATCACAGAAAACCCGAAACCCTCATCTCATGATTTTTTCTCCTTAGCAGATAAGAAAAAATTAGGAATTTCGAGAGACAGTATAAACTTCTTAGAAGAATATAAGTCCAAATCTACCAGAAGACAATATGAGTCGTCTTGGAAGAATTGGGTTACATTTGTCAAGGAAAAGAAACCAAAAGAATTCTCAACAGATTTCTGTTTATCCTTCTTTATTCATCTTCATGAACAAGGTTTAGCAGCCAACACGATATTAACGTATAAATCTGCCTTGACTAGACCCTTACTGTCTGCCTTCCAGGTAGACTTCTCTAACGAAATCTTAAACAAGATTCCTAAGGCCTGTGGTAGATTTACGTCTGCAGCACCTCCGAGGCCCATCTCATGGTCCTTGGATAAAGTTATTGACTTTGCATCAACATTGAACAATGAGAACTGCTCTCTGAAAGATTTGACCCAAAAAGTTATATTCCTATTTGCACTAGCCTGGGGGGCCAGAGTTAGTGAAATAGTGGCCCTTTTTAGAGATGAGGGCCATATTTAGTTCATAGAAAAGGGAGAACTGAATCTTTTTCCTGACCCAACGTTTCTTGCTAAGAACGAGCTACCCACCAAAAGGTGGGTTCCCTGGAGAATCTGCCCTCTGAAGGAAGATGTCTCTCTATGTCCAGTGGAGTGCCTAAAGGTCTATCTTCATAGAACTTCAGATCTTAGGGCAGGACAGCTCTTTAAAGGAGAACCATCTGGCTTCGATTTGTCTCTAAAACAATTAAGGGCGAAGATCACCTACTTCATTCGCAGAGCAGATTCGGACAGTACACCCGCAGGTCACAATCCGAGAACAATTACTTCGTCTCTGAATTTTTTCAAAAACATGGATTTCGAACATCTTCGCTCGTATACTGGATGGAAGTCATCCAGAGTGATTTTCAAACACTACGCGATGTAAGTACAAGAGATAAAGAGGTTTGTTGTGGCGGCAGGTAGTGTACTAAAACCTGTCGCTTAATACTGCGAAAAACAGTGAATCAATTGGGACTGTTATATGCAGGGTGAGCGTGTTGACTCATTACGGTACAACATGTCAAGTGAAATGTCACCATGGTGACATTACGAACTGTTCCAAATAATAGAGGTGAAAGAAGCATAAAGAATAGCACGTATGCCGTGTGTCCTTTACACAAGTGTGAACAGACAGTAATGTCAGAAATTTAGAATAGAAAATTTCTGTATTTTCCTTTTAGTGGCATGTAATGGTTTCTTTTCAGATGAAAAAAATATTTCTGGCATTACCAGTATATTTATGCTTGAATTATTTCCCAAACATTTTATATTATTCTATAAAATGTAGACTGATTTACATATTTTATTGATTGTCAATAAAAAACTATTTAAAATTTGCGCCATATTTGCACCAAATTCAGATAAATAAAAATGTGTTAGAGAATTATTATGATCACCCTTTTATTTGCATATTAATGAAAGAACAACTGTAGAAATTTGTTCCTACAGTTAACAAACCTTCTTTATATGTGTACATACCTAGTTTCTATACAGTTATATACTTGTCTGTCTTTGTATACGACTGACTCAGGATGCCTTAGATGTGATGCTGACTTATACAAACGATTGTTGCTACATGGATACAACCCTGTCTGTATTTGCATACAGTTAGCTCTGTATGCCCAGGGGAGGTGTCAGTTGCTCATACATACCTTTGTTCGTTTTCAAATACAAACTCTAATTGGGAAGGTATACGATGAGACTGGTGTACCTGTTTGGTTGCTAGGCTATTCATATGAAATATGCAATCCTCGAGACTTTTCCAGAGTCTGGCATGACTCTTCCCTGTAGGGGGCAAGAAGCACTAGCATGGTTCATGATTAGAAGAAATGATGTATAACAGTAACATTATATGTCTATAGGTCTGAGTGACCAAGGAAAGTCTGTCTTGAGGTTAAGGCACAAATAAAAAATCCACAGATACATTAATGCTCTGGTAAACTTCCATCATGACTAATTTTGGGTGAGATAGCCATGTCATCCTTTTATTAAAAAAAGGGCTGAAGGGATCCCTCCCAAAAGTACTGTATCTGTAGCACCTTGCTAAAGCTACAAGGAATAAAGATGGCAGCGATGATGACGTCATTTGGATACTCAAAACAGTAGTGGAGGAGAGGTACCATATTAAGGGCTCCCCTTCGTTTTCTTGCCACTTTTCCCCCTCGAAGCGTAAACGCTATTTGGGGTGAAGATAGCTATGTGGCGTGTCTAGAATACGTCCTCATTTATTATGCGGTATGCCTAAAAGGAAAAGTTAGAATTTTAGAGACTTTAAGGTAAAACTCTCTGGGAATATCACTGTAGTCAAATATACCTTAGGTAGCTACTCATAAAGGAACTCCATCAGGACAACATGGCTATCTCACCCATAAATACATTTTACGAGATATATATATATATATATATATATATATATATATATATATATATATATATATATATATATATATATATATATATATATATATATATATATATGTATATATATATATATATATATATATATATATATATATATATAGGAAAAGTCTATGTTTGTTATATTGACACCAAATTCGTACAAAAACTACCAATGAGGAGTGTATGGAAGAACTTTGAGTCCCTTATGTTCACCCTCGTGCACGCCCTTCATGGACGTCCCCTTTCAACACCTCCATATATGGGGAACTGTGTATGAATTGTGACAGCGAGTACTGTAGTAGATATAAAACTACCACCTTTAGAGTTTCCGTCGGAGAGCCATTTCTCACTGTTCTTAGTGGAAATGCACCGTTGAAGAATTGGATAGTGTGACAAGCCAAGAGTAGGTTGTTAATCAATTACTTACATCCCACTTTTGAGTCACAACCTACTCTTGGCTCGTCACAATAGAATTAGTTAAGCTCTAATAAATAACATCTTTCAAAAAAAGGGCATTATCTCACAGATTGAAAAAGAAATGGAACAATGGTACAGGAGCGAACGCCCTGATATTGCCAACCCTCCTACAAAGTAAACATTTGCTATGAAGGTCCTATAAACGAAAAAGACCAAGAAGACGAAAATACCATGCAAAATATGATAAATATTTTTTTTTTTATCACAACAGAGGATACCGAAATCAACCTTATATTTTTTACTATTCGGCAAAAAGCAAGACTTAATTATGAAAAACAACCCTGCCCCTGCCATGCAAGAGGACACAAAGAAGACCAACGTAATATACAGATATAAATGGCCATTCTAGTGATGTCCTGGCACTTACATCAGGATGATGATGATGCGTCTTCGTAAAAGACTATCTTGTCATGTGCAACAAGCTGCAATGAAAATGCATTGCCTCCGATTGCATAACTACACTATCAAAAGGGAGCTGGCTTTCTTTTTACCTAACTGTCAATACTGGAATACTTAGCACGCTCTCCCCTCTAATTTCCATTATTTCCTTGAAAACATTCAACAATCAATATCTGTCTTTGTCTCCTTGTTATAGTATAGCAAGTGTCATTTGATATTCATTGTTTTCTCCTTGCAAATTGGTGTCCCAAGACTTCACTACCAACAGAATGATATATGTTTTTAAGACAAAACATTCTTCATTAATTGTCTGCTCTTCGTCTCTTAGAGTCTCTAAAACTGCAAATCGATTCGTACGTTCAATTATGAATGTTTCTTTGTGCTCTTCTTCTAAAAGCTTAGTTGTATCACACCTTGGTATTCTATCTACCTTTTTGACAGGTGCTTTCGGTTTTAATTTCAGTTTGGCAATGAGGAACACGCGATTACTACCAATATCTGCACTTCTATTGCACCTTTAATTTTTCAGAGTCCTCCTCTCTTTTTTAATGGCAATGTGATCTATTTGATTTTTGTAATTGCCACATAGTGAAGTCCATTTATATATGTGTATGTTTTTATATTGAAAAAGGGAACCTCCAGTGAGAAGATTGTTTGCTGAACAGAAACTTATGAAATGTGCTCCATTTTCACGCCTGCAGTGACTTTACCGACTGCAGTCGGTAGAATTACTGCAGACATGGTTTCCAGCCGAATAGGTGGGGGTTCGAGTCTCCACCCGGCCAGAAGCTGTTACCATAAAGTGAATTCTAAGTATATATATATATATATATATATATATATATATATATATATATATATATATATATATATATATATATATATATATATATATATATTTATATATATATATATTTGGTCAAAAGTTTCCTTACCAGTCCCCTTACAACGTGTTTCACTTAGGGCTAAGATCTCCAAACTATATTTCATAAATTTACGCTCCCCTTGCTGTAACTTCCTAATCTGATTCGTGGTTCTAACATTTCAATAACCCTATTTTAAAATTTACTCTAGTATTTATAAACCAAGAGAGTCCTAGTACCCCGCTACGCCCGGGACTGTGGGCCATTCTTCCATCATTTCTATCCATGAGTGATAAATCCATAAAGGCTTCATTAGCTAGATACGTCAAAGGATAGCCTGTTTATTATGATGAGCAGTGCCTATCTAACTAAGGCAATTAACCCCAGCCGGTCCATAATAAGTTATACCATTTTTAGCATCAACTTTTTTATAGTCATTCAAATTATCTTTTTTTTTTTTAAAGTTATGATCGTCTCCATTCAATGTTTTGTACTGTATAGTTTACTATTGTCCTTTGTTACAAGCCTTTACTTTACTGTGATTATGTAGGACCTCTGGCTACTGAATAATAGAGTATTTTTCTTCCTGTGTTTATCACATTGAAATTCAACTCTGTTTATGGATGCATTTATCAATATCTTTTGCCGACATCTTCATAGGTAATTTGAAATTATTTTTATAACCACACTTTCAGGCTTTGTCTTCCGATAAATCTTCATCAGTACCATATATATATATATATATATATATATATATATATATATATATATATATATATATATATATATATATATATATATATATATATATATATATATATATATATATATATATATATATAGATGTTTCTATCTTATTATTGGTTGTACTTGCAATAGTAACAGTCTACTTGCTTCATTCTCTCTTGTAATTTGTGCTAGAATTGCCAGTAAATCTGTTTTTTTTTTTTTTTTTTTTTTTTTATGATTTCTTGGTCCTTCTTACAGTCCTGCATCTTATTATTTCTATATTTATAGGTTTGATAAAAACATATACGAGAAATGTTTGTTATATAAGTTATTTATTACTGAAATGGAAGTTATAGAGCTTTTCCATCGCAGACTTTGTTTATTCTTAGCTCCGAAAAACATTGGTTAAAATACAGTACTACTTGTAATTCATCATCATCATCACCATCATCATCATCATCTCCTTCTACACCAATTGACACAAAGTACTTCAAATATATTTTGCCAGTCATCTCTATCTTTAGCTTTTGATTCAATACCTCTCCATTCATCATCTACTTCACACTTCATATTCCTCAACCATGTAGGCTTGGGACTTCCAACTCGTCTAGTTCGTTGTGGAGCGAAGTGGATAATTTGGTGAAATACTCTCTCTGAGAGCAAAGACCATGCCAAAACCATCTCCATTTACCCCTCATCATGATGTAATCCACATATAGCACTCGAGTAATCTCTTTTATAGTTTCGTTTCTAATCCTCTAGTGACATATAACTCCTAATATTTTTTCTGAGGGCTTTGTTTTCTAATCTACAAAATCAGTTGGATATTGTTTCATTATCATACCATGACTCGTGTTCATACAGTAACACCAATCTCACTAAACTGATATAGAGCAAATTTTTCATTTGTAATTTCAGGCTATTTGGTATCTATATACTCATTAACCCATATATTGCTTTTTTCAATCTGTCCTTAAACTCCAATTTTTCCGGCCCAGTATTTAAGATCATAGTTCTTGAATATTTAAATGGTTCCACCTCATCAATCCTTTCTCCTTCCAATGATATTTCATCTTCCATTGCATATTCATATCTCATTATCTCTGTCTTTCTCATATATATTATAAGCCTAACCTCATGTGATATTTATTGTATTCTGATAAGCAAGCTTTCCAAGTCTTGTGGTGTTCCGCCAATAAAGACAGCGTCATCAGCATAGTCTTGGTCAGCTAATTCCTTGTTACCAATCCAGTTCAGTCCTTCAACACCATCCCAATTATTCTATACATTACAAAATTCATGAGGAGGATAAACAGCACAGGTGACAACACATTACATTGGAGTATTCCACTGTTCAATGGAAATTCGTTTGATACAACTCCATTAACATTAACTTTGCACTTGTTGCTCTCATAAACAGACTTAATGAAATTACCATATTTAAAAGGAACTTCATAATAACATAGGCTCTCTACAAAATTGTCCACGATCAAAGACTTTTTTCATAATCCACAAATGTCATCAGAAGGGAACTTCTATAATTTACGAATTGCTGTAAAAAAAAAAAATGTCTTCAACTAAATATTTGGTCACTACAACTTCTACCTTCTTGAAATCCTGCTTATTCATCTCTCAGCTTTTCAATAATTTTTCTTTTTAACCTATTTAAATGACCATACAAAATATTTTTATGACGTGGGTATGATACTTCTGTAATTATTGCAATCTGTCAAATCTCCAACTTTTTTATTGTGTTTTTTTCACCAACACTCATCAAGTTTTTCCTGTTCATACATTCTACAAAATAATCTTATAAGTATTCACGTTACTTTAGGGCAAAATCATCTCGGTAGTTAATCCTTCTTATGCAGAGGCTTTCCATTTATTTAGTTTTTTTTTTTTCAATAATAGCCTCGACTTCATACAAACTAAATTCGTTTATGGGCACATCAAGGTGTTCGTCAGCTTCAGGTATATCAATCATATTATTCCCTTAATTTCTCCTGTTCATGACCTCACTATGTAGTAGGTTGGTCAGGGCATCAGTCACCCGTTGAAATACTACCGCTAGAAAGTAATTATTGGATCCTTTGACTGGCAACAGAGTACTCGTTGCATCAGTGTCTTCGACTATACCGAATAATCTGGCCTATTTTTTTCACATTATCTTCTGTCCTCAAATATCTGACAACACTGATATTGCCAAACAATTCTTTTTCGGTCAAGGGTATACTGTAATGTAATTGTTAGGTGGCTCTTTTCCTCTAAGTAAGGGTAGAAGAGAATCCTTTGCTATGACAAGAAGTTTCTCTAGGAATAGGATTAAAAAAAATCAAAGCATTGTTCCCTGATCATGGGTAGTACCATAGCCTTTGTACTATGGTTTTCTACTATCTTGGATTAGTTATAATTCTTGGGGGTACATTTGGACATGCTGTTCTATGTTTGTTCTCTTCTTCCTTTTTTATAAGCTTCTATTGTTTATATATGAGAAATGTAATTTAATGACGTTATTATTCTATACATATTTCATATTGATTGTTTGTTCTTCTCTTTTAGTTTATATATTTTCGTACTTTCTATACTCAATAGGCTTCCTTTCCATGTCGGAGACCTTTGACTTATAGTATCCTGCTTTTCCAATAAGGATTATACCCTAGCTTTTGATATTATATATATATATATATATATATATATATATATATATATATATATATATATATATATATATATATATATATATATATATATATATATATATATAAATATATATATATATATATATATATATATATATATATATATATATATATATATATATATATATATATATATATATATATATATATATATAAATATATATATATATATATATATATATATATATATATATATATATATATATATATATATATATATATATATATTTTTTTTTTTTTTTTTTTTAACTGGTGTGTTGGGCAGGCTTCATAGAAGGGCTATAGATTCCTGGTGGTTTATCAAGGCTTTTTTCTTTTCCTTATCTGATCCTTTTACTTCTCTAAACAATCCTTACTGTTATCCCTTTAGTTAAAGTGGCTATTCTCAAAGGTATTTAGCCTTGCACGGTGTATCGGCTCCTCCCTGTTGACCAGTTTTTCCAACTTCTTACTATAGTTTATAGTTTGATTAATCACTTTATTTATAATTCTGCACATATTGTTTTTGTTATAATTCTTATTAACCTTGTTTTTATCTATGATGTCTCTTTTTTATTACAATTAATTCTATGATGTCTGGAGACATTGAGCAAAATCCGGGACCAGTACATCCTAGAATTCGTCAATGTCGTCTTCTGTATTTCAATATTCGTGGTCTTCATGAAAAATATTCAAGACCTTACAGTTGCGTCCAGACAGTATGATATTCGTATGTGCTCAGAAACTTTGGTTTTTAATATGAGGCCTTCATCTGAGCTCCGTATAACTGGTTTTAAGAAGCCAATAATGTTGAAACCTGATGCCATTCCTAGGGCCAGGGAAACGGTGGCCTATATGAATGTAGATGTCATTAGATTCAGGTAATAAAAGTTTTCGGCAGGCATAACAGCTTTTATTTGTGTTCGATCTACCGGAATCAAAACATGGCTCATTCCATCTTTGATCTAGCTAAAGTTAGTGCATGGTGCAAATTATGGGGTATGAAGTTGAACACTAACAAAACTTAAGGAATGATTGCAAGTAGCTCAAGGACAGTGGCTCCTCAACAACTGGATCTCAGTATTGATAATGTTTCTTTAACTTTTTGTGATTCTATTAAAAAAATTTATTTGATTTTTGACAGCAAATTACTTTTGAGAAACACACTAGGTCTGTGTCTTCTTCCATTGCACAAAAAAAAATTGCTTATTGAGAAAATCTTTCAAGATTTTCAGTGATCAGTCTATTGGGAAGAGTTTTTTTAAATCTTTCATTCCACCTTGTTTTGAGTATTGTTCTCCTGTCCAGTCTTCAGCTGCTAGATCTCATCTTAATTTGTTGGATAGAAACTTAATGTCTATTAAAGTACTTATTCCTGATCTAGATATTAATCTTTGGCACCGTCGCACAATTAGTTCATTATGCATGTTGCATAAGATTTTTTTTTTTTTCATAATTCTGACCATCCTCTACATACAGATCTTCCGGGACAATTCCATCCTGTTCGTAATACTAGGCACACAGTTAATCCGAAGGTGATTATCACAGACGATGTCGATGATTTGTGAAAATAGTGAACTACAAAACGGAGGGAGAGATGAGGCTAAATCTGACTTGCGTGTTTGTATTCACTCACTGATATGGCTCCTATTCTACCGTTGCCGACTCTGGAAGGCTTTGAATGTAACCAGATAAGTCAGACGTGGCCATTAGTTCTAATAGTCATGCCTTTTCCATCATGAGGCTCAATACTACACAGTATTCTAGAAGTTTTTTTCCAGCTGTGATCTTCCTAATCGGAAAGTGGAATCA
>NC_090753.1:6635398-6645398 GCF_036898095.1 Palaemon carinicauda
GAGGCAGAATTGGGCAGTGTATATTCATTTGAGGTAAGTGGTTGTAAAAGAGGCACAAGAAATTTGGCAATATTAAAATTTGGTGAATTATAAGCAGCTAAAATAGGTCTGAGTGGAACATTTTCTTTATGAATCTTAGGTAAACCATACAGTATACCATAAGAGGAACCAGAGGAAAATAGGTCTAAATATACCTGTTCAGTAATGGTACTATTATCCTTTAGTCTTTTCAGTGTTCGGTTAATTTTGTCTTCCATTTTAAAAATCGGATTAAATTGAGGAAGACCCAAGTCAGAAAATTTAGTTGGGTCATTTAAAACTGTGTACATTTTGGCTATATAATCTGCTTTGTTGAGTAATACAGTACCTTTACCTTTATCCGGTCTGGTTACAACGAGATTAGGATTTTTAGCCAAACTTTTCAACAAATAGAAATCATCCCTCTTGAAGAAAGGGGCCCAGTTAGTTTTTATTGACGAAAAGGTTTTATGGGCGATCTGGTGCAAGTTACGCTGAAAGTTGCTTATATCCGTGGGAAGGGGTAGTTGCCTTAACCTTTGAAAAAGAAGTTCAAATGGCAAAAAGAACTGGCTGTAGTTTGGACGATAGTTGGGCATACAGAAGTCCAAACCTAATGATAAAAGAAACTCCTCCCTTTTTGACAATATATGATTAGAATAATTAAAAACCATTTTTTTAGGATTCATAAAATTTGGAATATTAACACCGAGATTATTTAACTTTCTATCATGAGTTTGCTTTTGTTTGTCAGTAAAGGAAATTATATTTCTATTTAACAACGTTTTCAAGTACATGGTATCCAAAAAAGAAACAGAGTTAAAAAGGGTGTTACACAATTCAGTAATAGTAGTTTCATGCTTAGTGATTAGCCTCTCCTTATGTTTAATCTCGAGGTCAAGTAGAGTCTCCGTGGATTCCCTGTAGAAATCAGTGCTATAGAGCGAAGAGCGATAAAGACGGAACTTTACAAAATTAGGAACAACATTGCTTAAGCGGCAGTAGAGTAAAAAGTCCAAATCAAGTTGAGCCTTCCTTAGTTTCTTTCGAGTAGATTCCAAGTGTCGATAAGATGATAAAACGGGTCCACCATATTTCGAGCGTAAATATTGAGGTAGGTCGTTGCTCCTGGCGAGCTTCAAAGATAAAATAAAAAGGAGGACGAATAGTCTGGACAACATCTTTCAATTTATTGGTGCCGACGTTTCAGGACTCATCCCATTATCAAGGCTAAAATGGACATATAAAACATTATAAGCAAAACTCAGTAAAAATATATAAAATACAAAAAACACAGTCAAAATTAAAATTGAAATTATAAACACAGTTACAAGTAAAATATGGAGATAAAAATATTAACTAAAATTATTAACTAAAAGAAAAGTATCTTAAAATTAAATATACAAAAATCAAAATTGTCTAAGGAGACCAACCTGTCTGGAACAGACTAGAGTACTGAGTGACTATCTGAAGGACAGTACTCAGGAGGAAAATTCTAAATTTGCCAGCTTAAGCGATGTGGAGGGGGACAGAGGATAATTGGCTGTTTAGTTGAGGAGCCTTTTCTTTAATCATTAACGATTCCAATACTAGTAGAGAGGAGTTATTTGGCGCTTGAGCTATGATTTCAAAGTTTTTATATGCAATGTTGGTCTTGCATTTACTTGCATGTTCTCTGATGGTTGAGAATTCTTTGGTTTTGAGCGCACATCCAGTTCTATGACTCACTCCCCGATGCGCATCTATGCGAACTTTCAGCAGTCTTTTTGTGGAACCCACATAATTTCCGAGATTACATCTCGGACAAGTAAACATATAGACCACCAAAGAACGCATTAGGTCGGGGAGAGAATCCTTAATTCTAAACATAGATCCCACTGTCAGGGGATTCTTAAAAATAAGTTTAAAATCCAGACTTGGAAAATTGTTTAAAATGACCTTTTTAATTTGTTTCCCATATTTTCCGTTATTAATAAAAGGCAAAGAGGCATAGAAAATCATTTTTGGTACTGTAGGAACTTGAAGTTTAGGTTGGTAATGTTTGGTCAGAAATTTGTTAACTAATCTATAAAATATTTTAGTTGGAAAACAGTTATCCTTGAAATGCTGCTTCAGAAAGACTATTTCATTATGAAAGGATGTCCAGTCAGACGAAAGGCAAAATGCCCTGCAGATCAGGGTTGTTACGGCATTTAACTTAAAATTATAAAAGCAAAAGCTAAAAAAATTGGTGCCTAAACCAGTGAACGTCTTTTTTCTAAATACGCTTGTTTCTAGACGTGTCTGCCCTCTTGAGATGTTAATGTCAAGATATGGTAACTTGTTATTTTCTTCTTCCTCAATAGTGAACTTGATGTTTGGATGAACGTTATTGATGAAATCTAAAAATCTAGCAGCATGTTCCTTTTGCTTGAAAGTAGCTAACGTATCATCTACGTAGCGTTTATAAAATATAGGTCTAAATAGCAAAGGACATTGGTCTAAAAACTGCTCCTCAAGGTGACACATAAAAATATTGGCGAAGGTGGGCCCAAGAGGGCTACCCATAGCCATACCATCAAGTTGTTTAAACAACTTGCCATCAAAAATAAAATGAGTGTCAATCACTGCAAGTTCAAGTAATTTTTTTAAATCAGACTTATTAAAACCGTGATATAAGTCGTTTGGAAAAATAAAAAGTTTATAAATTATTTCAATGGTTTCTTGCAAGGGCACGTTCGTAAAAAGTGATTCAACATCATAGCTAACCATATAATTTTAAATAAACTTTTTATTTTTCCAAACACTTGCAGTGATTGACACTCATTTTATTTTTGATGGCAAGTTGTTTAAACAACTTGATGGTATGGCTATGGGTAGCCCTCTTGGGCCCACCTTCGCCAATATTTTTATGTGTCACCTTGAGGAGCAGTTTTTAGACCAATGTCCTTTGCTATTTAGACCTATATTTTATAAACGCTACGTAGATGATACGTTAGCTACTTTCAAGCAAAAGGAACATGCTGCTAGATTTTTAGATTTCATCAATAACGTTCATCCAAACATCAAGTTCACTATTGAGGAAGAAGAAAATAACAAGTTACCATATCTTGACATTAACATCTCAAGAGGGCAGACACGTCTAGAAACAAGCGTATTTAGAAAAAAGACGTTCACTGGTTTAGGCACCAATTTTTTTAGCTTTTGCTTTTATAATTTTAAGTTAAATGCCGTAACAACCCTGATCTGCAGGGCATTTTGCCTTTCGTCTGACTGGACATCCTTTCATAATGAAATAGTCTTTCTGAAGCAGCATTTCAAGGATAACTGTTTTCCAACTAAAATATTTTATAGATTAGTTAACAAATTTCTGACCAAACATTACCAACCTAAACTTCAAGTTCCTACAGTACCAAAAATGATTTTCTATGCCTCTTTGCCTTTTATTAATAACGGAAAATATGGGAAACAAATTAAAAAGGTCATTTTAAACAATTTTCCAAGTCTGGATTTTAAACTTATTTTTAAGAATCCCCTGACAGTGGGATCTATGTTTAGAATTAAGGATTCTCTCCCCGACCTAATGCGTTCTTCGGTGGTCTATATGTTTACTTGTCCGAGATGTAATCTCGGAAATTATGTGGGTTCCACAAAAAGACTGCTGAAAGTTTGCATAGATGCGCATCGGGGAGTGAGTCATAGAACTGGATGTGCGCTCAAAACCAAAGAATTCTCAACCATCAGAGAACATGCAAGTAAATGCAAGACCAACATTGCATATAAAAACTTTGAAATCATAGCTCAAGCGCCAAATAACTCCTCTCTACTAGTATTGGAATCGTTAATGATTAAAGAAAAGGCTCCTCAACTAAACAGCCAATTATCCTCTGTCCCCCTCCACATCGCTTAAGCTGGCAAATTTAGAATTTTCCTCCTGAGTACTGTCCTTCAGATAGTCACTCAGTACTCTAGTCTGTTCCAGACAGGTTGGTCTCCTTAGACAATTTTGATTTTTGTATATTTAATTTTAAGATACTTTTCTTTTAGTTAATAATTTTAGTTAATATTTTTATCTCCATATTTTACTTGTAACTGTGTTTATAATTTCAATTTTAATTTTGTCTGTGTTTTTTGTATTTTATATATTTTTACTGAGTTTTGCTTATAATGTTTTATATGTCCATTTTAGTCTTGATAATGGGATGAGTCCTGAAACGTCGGCACCAATAAATTGAAAGATGTTGTCCAGACTATTCGTCCTCCTTTTTATTTTATCTTTGAAGCTCGCCAGGAGCAACGACCTACCTCAATATTTACGCTCGAAATATGGTGGACCCGTTTTATCATCTTATCGACACTTGGAATCTACTCGAAAGAAACTAAGGAAGGCTCAACTTGATTTGGACTTTTTACTCTACTGCCGCTTAAGCAATGTTGTTCCTAATTTTGTAAAGTTCCGTCTTTATCGCTCTTCGCTCTATAGCACTGATTTCTACAGGGAATCCACGGAGACTCTACTTGACCTCGAGATTAAACATAAGGAGAGGCTAATCACTAAGCATGAAACTACTATTACTGAATTGTGTAACACCCTTTTTAACTCTGTTTCTTTTTTGGATACCATGTACTTGAAAACGTTGTTAAATAGAAATATAATTTCCTTTACTGACAAACAAAAGCAAACTCATGATAGAAAGTTAAATAATCTCGGTGTTAATATTCCAAATTTTATGAATCCTAAAAAAATGGTTTTTAATTATTCTAATCATATATTGTCAAAAAGGGAGGAGTTTCTTTTATCATTAGGTTTGGACTTCTGTATGCCCAACTATCGTCCAAACTACAGCCAGTTCTTTTTGCCATTTGAACTTCTTTTTCAAAGGTTAAGGCAACTACCCCTTCCCACGGATATAAGCACCTTTCAGCGTAACTTGCACCAGATCGCCCATAAAACCTTTTCGTCAATAAAAACTAACTGGGCCCCTTTCTTCAAGAGGGATGATTTCTATTTGTTGAAAAGTTTGGCTAAAAATCCTAATCTCGTTGTAACCAGACCGGATAAAGGTAAAGGTACTGTATTACTCAACAAAGCAGATTATATAGCCAAAATGTACACAGTTTTAAATGACCCAACTAAATTTTCTGACTTGGGTCTTCCTCAATTTAATCCGATTTTTAAAATGGAAGACAAAATTAACCGAACACTGAAAAGACTAAAGGATAATAGTACCATTACTGAACAGGTATATTTAGACCTATTTTCCTCTGGTTCCTCTTATGGTATACTGTATGGTTTACCTAAGATTCATAAAGAAAATGTTCCACTCAGACCTATTTTAGCTGCTTATAATTCACCAAATTTTAATATTGCCAAATTTCTTGTGCCTCTTTTACAACCACTTACCTCAAATGAATATACACTGCCCAATTCTGCCTCTCTGATACCTGAAATCACCACTCAAAACAAATGTAATTATATGGTTAGCTATGATGTTGAATCACTTTTACGAACGTGCCCTTGCAAGAAACCATTGAAATAATTTTAAATAAACTTTTTATTTTTCCAACGACTTATATCACGGTTTTAATAAGTCTGATTTAAAAAAATTACTTGAACTTGCAGTGATTGACACTCATTTTATTTTTGATGGCAAGTTGTTTAAACAACTTGATGGTATGGCTATGGGTAGCCCTCTTGGGCCCACCTTCGCCAATATTTTTATGTGTCACCTTGAGGAGCAGTTTTTAGACCAATGTCCTTTGCTATTTAGACCTATATTTTATAAACGCTACGTAGATGATACGTTAGCTACTTTCAAGCAAAAGGAACATGCTGCTAGATTTTTAGATTTCATCAATAACGTTCATCCAAACATCAAGTTCACTATTGAGGAAGAAGAAAATAACAAGTTACCATATCTTGACATTAACATCTCAAGAGGGCAGACACGTCTAGAAACAAGCGTATTTAGAAAAAAGACGTTCACTGGTTTAGGCACCATTTTTTTAGCTTTTGCTTTTATAATTTTAAGTTAAATGCCGTAACAACCCTGATCTGCAGGGCATTTTGCCTTTCGTCTGACTGGACATCCTTTCATAATGAAATAGTCTTTCTGAAGCAGCATTTCAAGGATAACTGTTTTCCAACTAAAATATTTTATAGATTAGTTAACAAATTTCTGACCAAACATTACCAACCTAAACTTCAAGTTCCTACAGTACCAAAAATGATTTTCTATGCCTCTTTGCCTTTTATTAATAACGGAAAATATGGGAAACAAATTAAAAAGGTCATTTTAAACAATTTTCCAAGTCTGGATTTTAAACTTATTTTTAAGAATCCCCTGACAGTGGGATCTATGTTTAGAATTAAGGATTCTCTCCCCGACCTAATGCGTTCTTCGGTGGTCTATATGTTTACTTGTCCGAGATGTAATCTCGGAAATTATGTGGGTTCCACAAAAAGACTGCTGAAAGTTCGCATAGATGCGCATCGGGGAGTGAGTCATAGAACTGGATGTGCGCTCAAAACCAAAGAATTCTCAACCATCAGAGAACATGCAAGTAAATGCAAGACCAACATTGCATATAAAAACTTTGAAATCATAGCTCAAGCGCCAAATAACTCCTCTCTCCTAGTATTGGAATCGTTAATGATTAAAGAAAAGGCTCCTCAACTAAACAGCCAATTATCCTCTGTCCCCCTCCACATCGCTTAAGCTGGCAAATTTAGAATTTTCCTCCTGAGTACTGTCCTTCAGATAGTCACTCAGTACTCTAGTCTGTTCCAGACAGGTTGGTCTCCTTAGACAATTTTGATTTTTGTATATTTAATTTTAAGATACTTTTCTTTTAGTTAATAATTTTAGTTAATATTTTTATCTCCATATTTTACTTGTAACTGTGTTTATAATTTCAATTTTAATTTTGACTGTGTTTTTTGTATTTTATATATTTTTACTGAGTTTTGCTTATAATGTTTTATATGTCCATTTTAGCCTTGATAATGGGATGAGTCCTGAAACGTCGGCACCAATAAATTGAAAGATGTTGTCCAGACTATTCGTCCTCCTTTTTATTTTATCTTTGAAGCTCGCCAGGAGCAACGACCTACCTCAATATATATATATATATATATGTGTGTGTGTATATACTGTATATATATATATATATATATACAGTATATATATCTATATATGTATATATATATATATATATATATACAGTATATAAATCTATATATGTATATATATATATATATATATATCTATATATATACAGTATATATATACATATATATATATATATGTATATATATATATATATATATACATATATAGATATATATACTGTATATATATATAAATATATATATATATAAATATATATATATATATATATATACATATATAGATATATATACTGCATATATATATATATATATATACATATATATATATATATATATATATTTATATATATATATATATACACACACATATATATATATATATATACACACATATATATATATATATATATATTATATATATATATATATATGTGTGTGTGTGTGTATGTATATATATATATATATATATAAATATATATATATATATATATATATGAACCCTAAATACCTCTTAATACCGAATTTGGTCTATCTCGGAACCAATGACCCAGAAGAAAGTAACATTATAGAACAGCTTTTGTATCGAAAGTTGTAATAAAAAAATTTCTCTCTTTGTGGCATATGGTAAATAAAAGGAGTCACTTTGACCTCAGTTTCGACTTGGTCAGGCATCGAATCCTTGGCAGAGCAGAAGCTATTATCGTAATATGAATTCCCTCTTGGGTCCCTGATCACGAGGAAAAGAGAATTCAATATCAAGAGGTGTTTATGAATCATACGACTTGAATATCCTGAATACATGTGTTAAGTTATTCTAAAACACACCCAAGTATTACAAACACTCTAACAGTCTACCAAGGTGGAGAAGGGTTGATTCTGATTCTAAAGCCCCCCTGACACTTGCACGCATTCGTGGCACGCACTGGCACGCATTGATGCGCGAACTCGCGTGAACGAGCCGTGAAAATGTCGTGAACAGTGCGGAAACTCGCGTGCCAGAGCGTACCAATGCGTGCCATGCGGGCCCAAAACTTTGAAATGTTTAAAGTTTGTGGCACGCATTGGCACGCACTAAATGGCCGTGAACGATGCGCCAACTGGAGTGAACTGGAGTGAACAGTGAGGGAACTGGCGTGAACTGGAGTGAACTGGAGTGAACGATGCGGGAAGTGGCGTGAACTTTATAATGAAGAGAAACAAAAAGGAAACGAAAATATTAATGAAAAGGAAAGAAAAATAAACCTAGTAAATTTTTATATTTGCTGTTTTAATGTGAAAAAAAAATGATATCTTATTTCAAACTATTTCTATAACTTTATAATGAAGAGAAACAAAAAGGAAACGAAAAAATTAATGAAAAGGAAAGAAAAATAAACCTAATAAATTTTTATATTTGCTGTTTTAATGTGAAACAAAATTATATCTTAAAAATTCAAACTATTTCTATAACTTTATAATGAAGAGAAACAAAAAGGAAACGAAAAAATTAATGAAAAGGAAAGAAAAATAAGCCTAATAAATTTTCATATTTGCTGTTTTAATGTGAAAAAAAAATATATCTTATTTCAAACTATTTTTATAACTTTATAATGAAGAGAAACAAAAAGGAAACGAAAAAATTAATGAAAAGGAGAGAAAAATAAACCTAATAAATTTTTATATTTGCTGTTTTAATGTGAAAAAAAAATTATATCTTATTTCAAACTATTTTTATAACTTTATAATGAAGAGAAACAAAAGGGAAACGAAAAAATTAATGAAAAGGAAAGAAAAATAAACCTAATAAATTTTTATATTTGCTGTTTGAATGTAAAAATAAAATGATGTCTTATTTCAAACTATTTCTATAACTTTATAATGAAGAGAAACAAAAAGGAAACGAAAAAATTAATGAAAAGGAAAGAAAAATAAACCTAATAATTGTTTATATTTGCTGTTTGAATGTAAATATAAAATGATGTCTTATTTCATGCACACACTTATTTTCCTCTATTACCAATCAAGACCCAAAACTTTTGTTTCAAATAAAAATGAACTGAAAAATAAACCCAAGAAATTTTTAAGTTTGCTGTTTGAATGTAAAAATAAAATGATGTTTTATTTCATCAACATACTTATTCTTCTTTATTACCTTAAAATGAAGGGCAAAACAAATTTTTTCTGTTTGCAGTTTTAATGTAAAAATAAAATGATTTCTTATTTCAACACACTTTTTTCTCTATTACCTTAAAATCAACAGCCTAAAAACTTTTCATGTTTGCTGCTTTTAATGTTAAAATAAAATGCTTTCTTAATACTTGTACATATTTCATGTCTGCTATTTATATGTAAATCAAATGCTTTTTTATTGAAACTAAAATAAAGGGCAACAAAAAATACAAACGAAAAAGATACGTTTCTTCTCCTCAATGCAATGGTGTCTCTGACAGAAAGCATTGTTGTCTCTTCCGAACCCAATCCAAGAATGTCCTCGGGTTGGAGAAGCCCCGTTTTTATATGGAGTGGCCAATTCGTGAACTGGCGTGAACTGGCGTGACCAATGCGGAAACGATGCGGAATGATGAGTGAACTCGCGTGAACGTGTCGTGAACGATGCGCGAACTACGCGTGCCAATTCGTGCCATCGCGTGAACGTCGCGTGAACGTCGCGCGAACTGGAGTGAACTGGTCGTGAACAGTGCGCGAAAAACACCAGTGCGTGCCAAAAAGTGGCACGCACTGGCGCGCATCAATGCGTGCCAGTGCGTGGCAAAAATGCGCGCAAGTGTCAGGGGGGCTTAAGTTGAAAACCTGAAATCGACAACACTATGTATGAAAGAGTTGTATTCAACTTTTATCTCTCTGTCTTGTGTGAAATGTATGCAATCACTG
>NC_090753.1:6650398-6652898 GCF_036898095.1 Palaemon carinicauda
CAACATTCCCCTCAGGAAATTGTAGCTTCTAAGGGTCTCTCAGATATTGAATTCAGGCCTGACTCCTCTCTCTTAGTTCTTCGGCATCCCAGAGACCTCCGGAGTGCAAGAAAAGTAAACACGATGTGTTCTAAAGAGTGGAAACCAAAGCGAAAACTGAAAGTAGGCAGCAAAGCTTTTATCGGGGTATGTGGTGTTGGATAAGGGAAAGGGGTAAGGAATAAGGTGGGGGGAGGTAGCTTTTGGGGGGAAGAGGGATTTTTAGAGGAAGGAATGAATGTGGGTGTGGCTGTAAGAAAAAATATTGGATAAAATATCTCTTGTGGAAATAGTAATAAAATACTTTCTTAATGTGTGGATTCATGTCTATCCTATACGATAATAGTGTTATAGAGATGTATTCTATTTTTTTTTTCTTTTTTATTGATCTCAAATCTATATAATAACATAATTCTTTAGCCTTAAATAGTAAAACCAAACTTTCTTTTAAATTGGAGGGAAAAAACAAGAAATAGTTACAACAAAAATCATGATCCTTCCACTATTATTATTATTATTATTATTATTATTATTATTATTATTATTATTATTATTATTATTATTATTATTGCTGGTGAAAGCTACAATCTTATTGGGAAAACCTATAACCCCGAGAGCTTCAACAGGGTAAAAATAGCCGAGAAACAAAAGGATTAAAGCAATAAGTAAACTGAAAGAGAAGTATTAAACAATTGATATATAATATTTTTATAAAAGTAACAGCATCAAAATAGATTGTTCATACATAAACTAAAAAGAGAGACTATGTTATCTTATTCCTGAATTGTGATAAATCTAAAATGTTTCATTAATACAAATGTAAATAAATCCAAAACACGAAATTTAGTAAAAAAAACAGAAAATAGAATGTTTTTTGCTAATGAGTTTAATTCTACTGGGGACAAAGTTCCCTCTTGTAATTGTGTTATATTCCTTATGGTGTGACATACTCTGACGGGAGCAACGGGGGAATTTCAAAGACAATTCCTGGATAACTAAATATATCTAGAAACAACACAGATTAGTATAAGGCTAAGGAGCCACAAAAGGATGAAAACTGCATGTTTACATTCAAAGGTTTTTAACATCAGAATAGATAACACAACGAAGTGGTAAATGAGTTGTAATTTGCTTGTTATATTCAACGCCTTTTTTTATGATGTTCGATGACGGTTGCAGTGTTGAAGAAAACGTAGATAGGGTATCATTCTGTATTTGTGTGTTTGCTTGCTACCGGTGCTTATATATAAGAAAGAAATATTTTTATTAAAAATAAAATTTCTACATATCTCTGAAGGATCGTGTATTACTAAATATTTATACTATTATCAAATGAAAGTAGTGCATAGAACGTTGAAAGTCAGTTTCGTATAGGTCCACTATAACTCTTCAATCATATTCACACTTTAATGCTTATTCATGACAACCACCTGATTTCTCCATCATATTTTACTACTTTGTAATTTTGCATTGCATTGGCTTCCATAACCTTACTCCTCCTCTATGATTTCCCCAATTACGACCAATTTTTTATGTCTTTAATTAGTTTCTGCGAATTTTCCATATTCTCCTTCTTAGTTATTACAAACAACAATAACTAGATTTTTTTTTTTTTTTTTTTTTTTTTTTTTTTTATATGATGAGCTCCCTTTTGCTCAAACAAAAGATAATGCTTTAATGATTACTATAGATTTTACATGATATTCATTATGAACGGTAAAGTATTGTAAATTTTTGCATAATCTCTCTAAAAATCCTGTCATTGATTATATATATATATATATATATATATATATACCTAGAGTATAGCACCTACAACTTTGAATACGGAATTTTTTTACATATGACAAAATTAAAAACCTATTGATCTTTATACGAACTCTTCCTATGGTGATGTATGCATTTAAAATGTATCTCTCACCTTTTTTGGATTTAAATTCATCATTACACACCTGTATAAAGACTTGCCGTAAAAGATGATTTCCTCTCGATTCATGTACACGTACATAATGCCGTACAAAGCAATCGGAATAAAAATAATTTCCTTTTTTTTATTATTTTATGATGAGTGTTCCCTTTTGTAACAGTAGTACAAAGGCTCAAAATAAAACAGAATAAAGCAAATAAATTTTTTTTATTTGCAACAAATACCACTGAATCAAACTGCATTACGAATGATGAAAAAATAAAATATAAACTTTTTTATTTTTATCTTACGACAGATGCCCCTGTGTGTGCCAGCAGTGAAAAGACCCAGTATTCGGTGGCCAAACTTGAAAATGCCGAAATTGCTTGTAAGGTCCACGCCAATCCATCCGACGTCACTTTCAAGTGGACTTTCAACAACACGGCAGAAGCCATTGACGTCCCGGAGGGAAGGTGAGTTCCAGAAAAGAGGAATTCAAAATCTTCGAGGTAGAGTTGAACGTTTTGGAAAATGACATGTCGTTATTTACAAGCG
>NC_090753.1:6655398-6673150 GCF_036898095.1 Palaemon carinicauda
GAAATCTCGACTTGGGCAAACAAAAAGAAGCATATACCCATCAAAAAGAGAGATGGCTCTGTTATAACAACAGATGAAGAAGAAAGAAAACGTTCTACGGAACGCATTAGTAAGGCTATGAATAGGAGATATGAAGGGAATAATTTGATTGATATACCTTAACCTGGTAAAGACCTTGATGTGCCCATGAGTGAGTTCAGTGTGTTTGAAGTTGAAGCTATCCTAAAAAAACTAAAGAGATAGAAAGCCCCGGGATACGATGGAATTACTGCCGACATGATACTGGCCGTTAATGAAGTGACACCTAGACTACTTACTAGATTATTTTGTAGAATGTGGCATGAAGAGGCAAAATCTGATGATCGGTTATTAGGACTGTTGGTGAAAATAGCCCCCCCCCCCAAAAAAAAAAAGAAAAAAAAAAAAAGAAAAAAAAAGAAAAAAAAAGATCTTACCGATTGCAATAATTATAGAAGCATAACATTTACGTCAGTCGTTATGAAAATATATAGTATGCCTATTCTAAAGAGACTGCAGAGAAAGATAGAAGCAAATATGAGAGATGTTCAAGCTGGATTTAGAAAAGGTAGAAGGTGCACTGAACAAATTTTCATTATGGGAAATGTTGTACAGCAATGCATATACTATAGAAATCCCCTTTAGATGGCATTTGTGGACTATGAAAAACCGTTTCATAGTGTGCACCAGCCAAATTTAGGGAGAGTCCTAAGTTATTATGGAATTCTTCTTAAATAGGTAAATTCAATTAAGGCTGTTCATGAGCTTAGCAAGTGCAAAGTTAATGTTAATGGAGTCTTATCAAATGAATTTCCAGTGAACAGCGGGGTACTCCAAGGAAATGTGTTGTCACCTATGTTGTTTATCCTCCTCATGGATTTTGTAATGTGTAGAACAGTCAGAGATGGTGGAGAAGGATCGGACTGGATTGTTGATAGGAATCTAGCAGACCTAGAGTATGCTGATTATGCTGTCCTTGTTAGCCGAACACCACAGGATTTGAAATGCTTGCTCACCATAATGCATGAAATATCACACGAGGTTGTGCTGAAGGTGAATAGAAGAAAGACAGAGATGATGAGAATGGAGTATGCATTGGAAGATGAAATATCATAAGAAGGAGAAAGGATTAACGATGTAGAATCATTTCAGCATTTAGCAAATAGGATCTCCAATACAGGGTCTTTATAATTAGAGTTTAGTGAACGATTGAAAAAAGCAAATCAAACAATGTCTGGATTAAGTAAAAATTTAAAATTAAATCGCCGGAAATTACCTATATAAAACAGATTATGGATCATTTTAGGGATATCTGTGCTACTAAATGGACACGAGTCATGGAATGACAATGAAACAAACTCCAATATATTTAATAGATTTGAGAACAAAGCCCTCAGAGGGATATTGGGAGTTAAATGGCAAAAAAAGATTAGAAATGAAACTATAAGTGTCATATATTCGAGTGTCATATGTGAGTGAGATCATAATGAGGGGTAGATGGAGATGGTTTGGGCATGCTCTTCACACTCCCCAAAAGAGATTTGTTCACTAAACATTCAGCTGGGCTCCACAAGGCACTAAAAAAGTTGGAAGTCCCAGGCCTACATGGCTGAGGACTATGAATTTTGAAGTAGATGATGAATGGAGAAGCTATGAATTAAAAGTTCAAGATAAAGATGACTGGCAAAATCTAACTGAGTCCTTTTACGTCAATAGGTGTAGGAGGAGATGATGATGATGATGATGATATATATATATATATATATATGTGTGTGTATATATATATATATATATATGTGTGTATATATATATATATATATACATATATATAAGTATATATATATATATATATATATGTGTGTGTGTGTATATATATATATATATATATATCTATATATATATATATATATATATACAGTATGTATATACAGTATATATATATATATATATATATGTGTGGTGTGTGTGTGTGTGTTTATCTATCTATCTATCTATCTATCTGTATATATATATATAATGTATATATATATATATATATATATATCTTTTTGGAACAAATCCATAGCATATAAGGGAAAAGATCGATATTCTTAGTAATATATTCAACATATTTGAGGTTATTCTTCATTTTTCTTCTAATTCATCAATATTTGTGGAATTAGAGCATTATCACCCCTTGCACTTTCCACACATGGCTGTAAATTTTTGTTAATTTCTACGACCAATGCAGACTCTTCTGTTATAACCGTTGTGGGCTGAGGCGTTGTCTGTAAATCTGGTTTGTTTTTACTATCTTTCAAGTTTCAAGGGTCCAGCCCTATTCACTAGAGTCCATGTAGTCCATGTGGCTCATTTTCTTCGTCACACTAAATAAATGGAGATAATTAATGGGTTTTCTAAGTAGTATGCTATCATCTATTCCTAGGAGCAAGAAAACATTATTCCAATTTAATCTGAAATTAATAATTATTTTAATTGGATTTGCATAGTAGATTGGGTCCGTCAAAATGCTTTAACTTTCCACTCATGTAGCTGGTAGAATACTGGTAGACTACAAAATTTTATGTCTGCTGATTTTGGAGGCAGACTGTTCACATGAACAGTGATAGTGTTAGTTACAGTTTTTGAAGAGAACTTTGTGTTGAAACGAGTCGAATGACTCCTCTGCTCCACTACCACATAATTTGACCACAGTTTTTTCTCGGGCTTTGGTTATGTCTGATTTTCTAGATTCACCTTCCCGAAGACTTCTGCAGTCTGTCTGAATAATAGAGTTTTAATCATCTTCAGATTTATAGCTTTCTAATTCGTTTAATCTTAGACACTGTTTTGCATCCAAGGAATGCATGAATAAGTAATATACATTTGGCATACAGTTTCTAGAAGTGCATTCCTAGTTTTTCTAATGTTTTTGACTGCTTTTTCAACTCAATGTCACTTCATTTTTAAAGTACACTGAGTACAAAGATGAAATATTGGGAATCAAAAGAACTAGTAGGTCAGTGTCATCTATACTAACATTGTTTACTTGTGATGGAAGGATTTAATGGCAGTTTCAACGGTAAGTACATCAGAATTAGGTTCTGCATAAAGGATTTGACAATTCGACTCTATTAAGTGCGAGCAAAGCAGGTGTTGGAACTTTGTTGTTAACATTTCATAAAAAATCATCTTATCATACTATCTTACCTTCAAACGAAACATGTGTGCTTGGACATTGTTTCTTCTCATATGATTGGCATCCTTAGTAATTGGCCTACTGGATTAACCATCGAACATTGATTGTTTGTATCTTCTTGATATATACTTCACTTTTAGAAGCAGATAAAACCATATGTTTTACTTTGTGGCCATGTTATTGGCTGAAGTAATGAGCAACCATGTAGTACATATGCTACACTCCCACTTGGTTGCCAGTAATTGACTATTTTTGGTAGTTACCATTGGGCATCAACTAGGCTAGCCTATCAATATCTTGACGTGGCATGGCTGAGAAATCAAATAAAGATGGAGGGAGACTGCACAACTTGTAATGAAATAAATTTCTTAGATCTTCAGTGTTTGGCGCCGTAGCTAGTAACATCTGAAACAGTAACTGAGAGTAAAGTGGGATAGGTTCAATAACCATTCCTAGGGATGTTCTGCTTTTCCGTTTTTCTTGAAATTAGGTTTCGGCACATTTTTTTATCCTTATTCTCAAAAAAAAAAAAAAAAAAAAAAAAAAAATCTTTCCAACCCGCTTTGCCTCGACAACATTCACATTTAATTCAGCTGCTATGCATTAATAATATTCCTAGTGGTTGGGTCCTGTAGAAATAGATTCCAAGCTCAATTCTTAAGTGATTACTGTGTCTTGTTTTTGTTCCTTCTTTTTGTTGTTCACTGGTATCATATCAAACTCCAGTCAGCTGTTGCATACTGGTGTTGACCTAATCACAAGCTGGCATTGATAAGAGCCATATGGCGTGTTGAATCAAAGTCAGCCCTCTACCTTCATACTTCTAACACGGACCTGCTGAAAAATGACCTCTGTAGAGAGCCCTGACTAATATCTGTCACTTCGTACTGCAAGAAGACCTTCTAGGAAAGCTAAATAGACTTCTGTATATGTGGCAACCACCTGTGACTTTATTTGTAAATATAGATGGATTGATTTACATTACAAATTGGGTCCAACACCAGCCAGATATTTTCACGTCATAACACGACCTAATGTGAAACTCCTAATCCTCAATCCTTTTATCTATGACGAAATATTTTAGGATATCTGTTGGGTCCATATATTGTAGCCTAACCTTGGTAATCCCATTGTTTCTAAGTCCCTTTTTTTTAACATTTACCTTCACTTGTATTTTACAAAGGTTTTGCTAATCTTTTGGAGTGAAGTTACGATTTCCATTTAAAACCTTTTGAAGTAGATTTCCTGAACTAACAGTTTTGTCATATATTGTGTGAGTTTCTGTGTTTCTGGCATATATGAGTTGTAATCTCTCTCATACACACAAATATGTCATAATAGCCCCAATAGACACGGGAAAACTCATCTCCGTATTGAGACCTCCAGCCACACCACAATAGACTCGAATGGGCTATTATCTTTTTCTGACATAATAATCAGCAATAAATTTCACTATAATGGTGGGTCGAATATATTTATTGTTTATCTTAAACTCAAAGGTTGTCACAGAAGATATCACAGATTCCATTGATTTTCTCTTTACATCACTTTTGAAAGATTGGCCACAGAATAAGCAATGTGTTTTGCAATAAAAAGTGGAAGTAATTTACGGCACCTGCCTCTGATCAGTTTTCACTTGACCTGATTTGGTTTGAATATGTGTGAATTGACGCTCATTTTTAGACCATTTTCTTCACTGTTCATTAAGTACATCTCCTTGCTTAACCTTCACCAATAAAATTCTCTCTAAACTGCAATCATTAGTTTTACTGGTACCGTTCTGTCTTTAAACATAAGCCTCCTTAACACTGGACAGTGATTCACCAACGATGGCACATTAATACTGCTTAGAATGACATTCATGATTGAAGTTTACCTGATAAATAGAAACAAAGTATTTAATATTTTGATTAGATACACACCAAAATTTTGACATGTATCAAAATACAGCAACAATAAACACAACACCATATACACCAATAGATAAAACTTATCCAAAGTTGAAGAAAGTTTTCAAAAAATGTCGTTCGACCAAACTAGAAAAGGCACATTTTCTAAAGGAGAATTCGAGTTTATTATTATTATTATTATTATTATTATTATTATTATTATTATTATTATTATTATTATTATTATTATTATTATTATTATTATTATTATTATTATAGATATCTCTAGAATATGTATTGTCCAAAAAAATATTTTTTTGCAGTTTGTTCAGAGTCTGGCTCTGACTCAAGCTATTATACCTGGACTAAAATTGGGAAAGAAGATGATTGTAGTTAAATTTTAATGCAGATATTAAGGCGACAAAAAACGACCAAAATAGATAGTTTGATATTTTTTTTCAAAATTAATAAGCCATTTGATTTAGGAATCTAAAAACATTAACATGGGAATATTCAATTAATAAGGGATAGAAAAGTGTAGTATGAGGCAAAAACACAGTATTTTGCTCATATATGCAAATCCTGTGGTTGTGTCACACATTTGGTTAAATATTTACGAGCGTTTTTGAATAGGACAAAAAACCCTAGAATTTATCTTCATAACAAGATGATGACCACCATCAATATAGTATTTATCCTCATTGTTATTATTATCAAAATCAATAGGTTTACCAAATTGGCAAATTGAGCCCTATCGTGAAGGTCAGCAGGCTATCACCATCCTTCAGCATATCCGGCCTGCGACCTGCAACCGCCTACAAGATTACCATCGTGGCCATCAATGACAAGGGATCTTCGAAGATGACTGAGCTCAAAGCTTACACAATAACTGTGCCCGAAACACCAGAGGAAACGAATGCTGGTACGTTCTAGTTTACCATGTAAATTATGGATTAATTTGTATTCTGTTATCTACGTAACTTATCTTTTTTAGTAGTTTCTTGTAGTTTCCTGTGGTGTCTGCAACCTCACTATCCTTTTGATAAAGAAATGAAGTTTTAGGGGGAGCATATAAGCCTAACTACTGAGTTATCAACATCCATTACTTTTCCTTTCTGGTCCTTGCTTGGGTGGGGAGGGGGCTAATTTTATAATTATTAGGGAAGAAAAAGTCCAGCGTACAGCTGAACCCTTTAAAAAAAATTATAAGAATAGTTTAGGCTTGGTATATTTTTGGGCTCAATGACTACAAATACCATTTCTGGCTAATGACATAAAAATGAGGCTATGCATTTTTATTGGAATATTGCCATATTACAATTGTGGCATTTCTCAAGAAGTAATTGACCGATTTTGAGCTTCTTGGAGTGAATATCATTACTTTTTTAGGCTGATTGATCGATTTATGAGGTGTTTGAATCAATTTGATTTCGATGCCATGTTATGAATTGGATATATATATATATATATATATATATATATATATATATATATATATATATATATATATATATATATATATATATATATATATATATATATATATATATATATATATATATATATATTTTTTTTTTTTTTTTTTTTCCGGCAACACACACCAAATTATGCTGTGGTGAACATTATTTTGTCAATTTAAATTGTGTATCCTTTACTGCGTTTCCTAGTGTTGAATCTGTGTTTGGTCCAGACCACAAAGTATATTTTGTGTAAATCATTATTTTTTAATCGCATACACAGGATATATACAGAATAAAGTATTTCAATACTTACTGACAATATCATGATCATGTTAATCAGCATCATACTTATGACTAGTTTCAATTACGTGATTCTGTCTGCGGTCAGGTTGAAACAAACAAATAAGTAGATAAACCGACTCGATATTATATCCTTTCTGGTAAAAGTTATAATCCTTATTAGTTTTGATGAGATGTTTTAATTTTTTGTATTTTCTGTTTTTCTAAGTGTTCATACTCTTTCCATATTTTAGTCCTATCAGAAGATGATATGAGCAAGTGATAAAAAGGCTAGGTCTTTAAGTACCCTAGCCCCTTTTGCAAAGTTAAACAAAGTTTGCTTTGCCGTTTACATATCTTGCATGTGCTCTAGGTAAGTCATGTTCACCTAGAGATGCAATGGGTTGCACAATATCCTCTGCTATCTTGTTATTTTGATTAGAAAATAGTTTTTTTCAAGAGCACTTTGGTGTACTCCCCAACGTGCCAATCAACATCATTATATATAGAATTTGCGGTCATATATTGATCATAGAGTATTTTCGTAAGATACTCAGAACATGTGATTGTACTTTAAAGACAAAATGTGCACCAGTTTCAGCAACCAAGTCGTCTGACCTAAGCTGCTTTGAACTCCTAATTTCTCATATTACTTCTTTTATATGACGTTTTTCGGCTATTTTGATTTGTGTTATAGACGTATACAATGAAACTCACGTTCAAGTATATTACCGTCATCACTGTGATGAACTTCAAAGAACTTCTTACGTAAACCACCTAGCCTACGCATACTTGAAGAAAGAATGGTTTAAATCTCTTATAATGACGCTTGATAAAAACAAAATAAAATTATCTGTCTGCATTGTACTGGCCAACATTTTCAAGAATACACTCCATTCTGACCACACAAAGAAGCAAAAAGATGATATAATCAGTACATGAATCATACGCATCTTTTTAAAACTCTAATCACTTAATGATGTGGCTGTGCAAATTACAAACTTGTTTGTACAGTCTTTTTCTTTACTCAAAAATATTAATTGCCAGAGCAAGAATACGGCCCCCTCCTGTACCAAGGTGAAGTTTATATGATATATTTTTCATTCATTTTTACACTGTCATCACGGTCACAAAGTATTCATTCTCTAAAAGTTATAAAAAAAACTTATTGACCTCAAATCAATTCAATCACCTCATAAGTCAACTCAACACCGCCAGGAACCTCAAAATAGCTCAATTAGTTCTTGAGATACCCCGCACACTTATTGTATGAGGTATCGGGGGTCAATGCAACATGCTAACGAAGAAAATGCACACACAAAATTTTGATACCATCATCCAGAAAAGGTAACTTAAGTCCCTACGAATCACGGAAAATGTATAAACGTTTACTGTCATTTTCTCGAAAGGGTTCAACTGACTTTCTTCCTTACTAAATTGACATTTGAATCTTGTAAAGACCTTTACTACCTTTACCTCACTTTAACCAATAGAATCCATATTTGTAAAACAAATACTATATTTCAAATATTGTACTCCTTGTGCGTTATGCAAATTTTTCTGAATAAGCTTGCGATTCACATAACTTTTCCATGTAGAAAATTTTTGCATATCATGACGAGAAATGTAGCCTACCTATCTGTAGCTCTTGAAATTTAGAGTAAGTTCTTTATCGTTGCGATGCACATGCCGGTGTTTTAAATCATCTCTCTTGCAAATATTAAAACTAATAGCATGGTTTAAAATTTCTACTTGCACCAATGTTTCTATAACAGGTACCCATTACAATGGTCTTATGGGGATGATATCTTATAATTTTCCTTCCAGTTCCTAACTGTTATTTCTCCCATTTAAATCTACACACTAAAACCAATTGGAATTGCACCATCCCCTGAAAGAAAAGTAACGCGAGACACTCTTTCCCCTGCGACAGAGCCAGCGAGAGACCAAAGCCAAGAAACGAGGGTTCCGGTGGCAGTTGCTGTTGGAATCGCCGTGGCTTTGGTGCCCGTTCTCATGATGCTGATCGGAGTGCTTGTGAAAAGCAGGTTCTGCGGTGCTTGCAAGAGAAGGTCCAGAAATGTCCCGGAGTTAGAGGGGCCCGAAAAGGCGTCCCATAGCATGGACGTTGTCTCCACTTTGTCTGCAGAAGAAATTAATCCCGACATCATATCACATACTGCAGGTATTTTTCAACACTTGATATTGTTTGTGTCTACGTGTTTATTTAATAAATTGTCCAATAATAGTCCAATTGGGCATAAAGTTGTTAAGAAACCGTTAATCTGATAATTGGCAGTCAGACTGGCAGCCCTGAAATATGATTGTGTGTGTGCGCTCGCACGCTCTTGTGCGTATGTGTGTGTATGAACGAAAACTTCTTTTGCATCTGCGTTTCATATTGTAATTTTGAAACTTTACTTGTACGAATTGTATTTATCTATTTATCTATCTGAGTTTTGGGAAAAGTACTTATAACTTTATAATGCTACTTGTGATATAGTTTCAGGGGAGCGGTTACAATCAATAAATATCAAATGACAAAATGATCAATTGGATAGTAATTTATCAAATTATTTACAAAAAATTATGATATTTACATTCCTTATTCATTTTAATCAAGGATTAAGGTAGATAGCTAAAAATATTCTGTTTGTTGCTGTGTTTCTTTTTTATGCTCTTCTTTATATTGCTATTTCAAGGATTTGTTCCAACATTTTCCTACGTTGTTTATATGTTTTTGTAAATACCTTTCCAGTTATTTAAAAAAAAAATATATTGATACTAATGAGAATAGTATAATTATTATCAATATTATTACTAATTGTATTAATATCAATCACATTAATATTTTCAATGTTATTATTAACATTATTTTATATTTTGACTATAAATTTATATTAAAGTGGAAAAGAGAAAATACTAGGTTTTGATTGACGTTATGATTAATCAAATTACACTATTTGGATGCAATTGAATTAGTGATTAACTTTTTCTCTTGATTGAAAACAAAGATGCTATAATACCTAGTGCTCCAACAGGAAAAATAGCCCAGTGGAGAAAGGAAATAAGGAAATAGATAATCGTTTTGAGAAGTAATGAACAATTAAAAGAAAATATTTAAAAAACAGTGACAGCATTAAATTATATATTTCATATATAAACTATAAAAAGACGTGTCAGCCTGTTCAATATAAAGATATTTGCTGCCAGGTTAAACTGTTGAAGTTCTATCGATTCAACTAACCGATTAAGAAGATCATTCCACAACGTGTTCACAGCTGGGATAGAACTTCTAGAATACTGTGAAGCATTGAGCCCCATACTGGAAAAACCCTGACTATTACAATTAACTGCATGCCTAGTATTAAGAACAGAATTGAAATCCCCGGGAAGATCTAAATGCGAAGGATGATCAGTATTAGGAAAAATTTTATGTAATAGGAATAACGAACTAATTGGACGACAGTGCCAAATACTAATGTCTTCACCAGGAATAAGGAATTTAATAAAATTAAAAAAAGTTAAACACTTCTTCAGAGTATATTGATTACCTAAAACCTTAAAAGACTTTTCAATAAGCTATTTTTGTGCAATTGAAAGAGACACAGAATTGATATGTTTCTAAGAACAAAATTGCCTGTCGAAAATCACACATGAAATCTTGAATTACTCATAAAGAGTTAAACATTATCAATGCTGCGATCCAGTTGTTGTGGAGCCACTGTCCCCATTCTACTTGAGTTTTGTTAGGATTCAACTTCATGCTCCGTAATTTGCACCATGCAGTATTTTTTAGCTAAATGTCTTTTATTCAATTCAGCAACTTCAGATCTATATTCATGAAATGGAATTGATGCAAAGGTAGTAGTATCATCTACATATGTAACAAGCTTGTTTTCTAGGTTAAACCAAGAGTGATTTGTATATAGTTTGAAAAGTAATAAGCCAAGAACACTACCTAGAGGAACACCAGATATAATTTTTGTATACTTTTTATGGTATTATTAAAGTTTATCTTTAACCAAATGAAAAATATTAATTAGGACAAACGTTCCAATGCAAGCAAGGGTTTACCATTTGTGTACTGCTATACACGTGTGTATGTATATAGGTTGCATGTATGTATGATATCTAAATTTAATAACTTTTTGGATAAAATTCCTCTTGGTAAGAGAGAGAGAGAGAGAGAGGAGAGAGAGAGAGAGAGAGAGAGAGAGAGAGGAGAGAGAGAGAGAGAGAGAGAGAGAGAGAGAGAGAGAGAGAGACCATTTTAGATAGGTTCTTCTATGTTAACAGCAACAGGCCCTTTGTTGCCCTTAGTTGCAGTGATTGAGTCATTTTCAAGTTGGAAACCTATTGAGTGATGATGCTAAGATCAAACAGAAGATACCTTTTTTTCTGTGCAGTAAATTCTTGCAGAAAAGGGTTTCTTTTTCCTAACTCAGATTTAGAGATGAAAGTCCCATAAATGAAAATAATTGAGGAAGCCTAAGATAAAAAAAAAGATTCATTCTTTTGGAAAGAAAGAAAGGGAAACAAGACTAGGGTGGTTTTGGTAAGTGAAGAGATGGGAGGAAGAGTGTGCTTGAAGAATGATGCTAAGCAAAAATCAAGCAGGTAGGATTAGCCGATGATGACATCAGAAGATATTTATGGATTCACCTAGGGAATATATGAGGGAAGTTGGCATGACAGAGGAAGATTCAATGGCCGGAATTAGATGGAGAAAACTTTGGGTGTTTCTTCCTCCTTGTTTTAGTTTCTTTCATTCACTTCGATAGAGTGCCTTCATGTTTCGCGATTTTTTCTTCAGATTCTGATGCTGGTTTTAGTGTGGGAAAAAACTTATCGTTTAGGATTATTTTTGCATCATGAGTTTTTGAAAGGAATATTTTCAAGATTTATTCCTTTCCGTGAGCAAGTGAATAGAAGCCAAATGTATTTATTTTTTATATAGAAATTGCATTGATAAACTATTTGAGGGATAAATATAGATGAAGATACATTATCACACACACACACACACACGCACACACATACACACACACACACACACACACATATATATATATATATATATATATATATATATATATATATATATATATATATATATATATATATATATATATATATATATATATATAAATATATATATATATATATATATATATATATATATATATATATATATATATATATATATACATTTATATATCTATCTATCTATCTGTATATATATATATATATATATATATATATATATATATATATATATATATATATATATATATATATATATATGTGTGTGTATATATATGAATATATATATATATAAATATGTATATATATATATATATATATATATATATATATATATATATATATATATATATATATATATTGATATATAAATATATATATACACACACATATATATATATATGTATAATATATATATATATATATATATATATATATATATATATATATATATATATATATATATATATATATATATATATATGTATATATATATATATATATATATATATATATATATATATATATATATATATATATATATATATATATATATATTCTGTCTTATTTTTTTTTTCTTCCTCTTGTTTTTTTGAAATGGTGTGTTGGGCAGGCTTAATAGAAGGGCCATGGATGCCTGGTGGTTTATCAAGAGGTTGTCTTTTCCTTTTTCTGATTATTTTTCTTCTCAAAACCATCCTTACTGTCCTCCCTTCAGTTGAAGTGGCTATCCTGGAGGGTATTTAGCCTTGCATGGTGTATCGGCTCCTCCATATTGACCAGTTTTTCCGACTTTTTACTATAGTCTATGGGTATCATCAATCACTTTGTTTATAATTCTGTACGTATTGTTTTTGTTATAATTCTTGTTAATCTAGTTTTTAAGTGTGCTGTCTCTTTTTTTATTTCTATTAATTCTTATGCTGTCTTGAGACATTGAGCGAAATCCGGGACCAGTACGTCCTAGATTTCGTCAATGTCGTCTTCTGTATTGCAATATTCGTGGTCTTCATTCAAATATCCAAGACCTTACAGTTGCGTCCAGACAGTATGATATTCTTTTGTGCTCAGAAACTTTGGTTTCTAATATGAGGCACTCATCTGAGCTCCTTATAACTGGTTTTAAGAAGCCAATAATGTTGAAACGTGATGCCATCCCTAGGGCCAGGGGAATGGCGGTGTATATTAGGACCGAGTACCCTGCTTCTCATAAGTCCTGCTATCAATGTGGTTGTCATGAGATTCAGGTAATAAAAGTTTGTGGCAGGCATAACAACTTTTATTTGTGTTTGATCTACCGGAATCCAGACATAGATGATTCTATCTTCGATTGTCTTCTTACCATTATGGCTAAGATACAAGAAGATGATGGAAAGTCTTCTTTTGTCTTTGTTGGTGATTTTAATGCTCACCATAGGGAGTGGTTAAGTTCTATCTCTCCTACCGATCGCCATGGCTTAAGAGCTTTAGACTTTGCCTCTGAATCAGGCTGTGAGCAAATCATAAATGAAGCTACTCACAGGTCTGGTAATTGCTTGGACCTCGTATACACTGACTCCCCTGGCGTTATAACTAGTAAGGTTGGTTCTCCAGTCGGGACATCTGATCATGCCTTGATTTCATTATTAGTGAAGACTGAGCAGCCTGTCCCTGATATATCATATTCTTGTAAAATTTATATGAAATCCCAAGCAGACTGGAATGGGATTTTACATGATCTTTTGTGCTTGAATTGGTCACAATTATATAATAGTGTAGATCCTGTTGTCCCTTTGAATGAGAATCTAGTCAACATAATTGATAGGCGTATCCCTTCTCGTGTGCTAAGGTACCGAGTGAAGGACAAACCGTGGTTCAATGATGATTGTAGACGTGCTTTTTTGGAGAAGCAGGAGGCCTATCAACTTTGGAAGGGTAACAGATCAGATTTGACCTGGAACAACTATACTCAGCTTCGAGCTTTTGCTCAGAGAGTTTATGCCTCAACTGAAAAGGAGTACAATTTAACCATAAAAGAAACACTTTCTGGTACAACTCAGGAACATAAATGGTGGTCTACCCTTAAATCTGCACTCTTTGGTGTAGATGCAACAGTTCCTCCTTTACTTAAACCAGATGGCTCAGTCACTCACTGTCCAAAGGAAAAGACAACCCTTTTGGCTGATGTTTTTGACAGTAAACAGAGTAATGAAAAACTTGAACTTCCTCATTCCTGTTTTCCTGAGGCTAAACTAACTAGTTTAGCTTTTCGATCTCGTGAGATTAAAGCTCTGTTGATGGACCTTGATGCTTATGGAGGTGTAGACCCAAATGGTATTTTTCCTTTGTTTTTTATAAAGACAGCAGATTTCTTAGCTCCAAAGTTATCTGTTATTTTGCGCAAGTTAGCAAGAAGAGGAGCTTTTAGCACTAGTTGGAGAATTGGTAATGTTACTCCTCTATGTAAATGTGTTTGTGGTAGCTCAAGTCCCACTGATTACCGCCCAATTTCCATAACTCCCATATTATCTAAAGTTTTTGAACGTCTTCTGGCAAAACGTCTTAATAGGTTTGCTGAAGGTAATCATCTACTCCCTAGTTTGCAATTTGGTTTTCGTAAAGGCCTTGGAGCATGTGATGCCCTTCTTACAATCTCCAATGCTGTACAGAAATCCCTTGATTGTGGTCGGGAAGTTCGTATGATTGGCCTTGATTTTAGTGCTGCCTTTGACCGTGTTAATCATGAGGCCATTGTTTTCAAACTGAAACAGTTGGGTGTGGGTGGGTCGTTTCTTAGCATTATTATTGATTTTTAAGTAATAGATCTTAAAGAGTTGTTGTTGATGGGCACCATAGTGATTATAGGAATGTGATATCCGGTGTTCCACAGGGTAGTGTTCTTGGCCCATTACTTTTCATACTACATACACATGACATGTGGTTTGGCCTAGAAAACAAGCTTGTTGCATATGCAGATGATGCTACTCTCTTTGCATCAATTCCATCCCCTGAATGTAGATCTAGGGTTGGTGAATCCCTTAATAGAGATTTAGCTAGACTTAGTGCATGGTGCAAATTATGGGGTATGAAGTTGAATCCTAACAAAACTCAAAGTATGATTGTAAGTAGGTCAAGGACGGTGGCTCCTCAACATCCGGATCTCAGTATTGATAATGTTTCTTTAAATAGGTGTGATTCTCGACAGTAAATTTACTTTTGAGAAACATATAAGGTCTGTGTCTTCTTCAATTGCACAAAAAATAGGCTTTTTGAGAAAGTCTTTCAAGATTTTCGGTGATCAATCTATCCTGAAGAAGTGTTTTAATTCTTTCATTCTACCTTGTTTTGAGTATTGTTCTCCTGTCTGGTCTTCAGCTGCTGATTCTCATCTTAATTTGTTGGACAGAAACTTACGGTCTATTAAATTTCTTATTCCTGATCTAGATATTAATCTCTGGCACCGTCGTTCAATTAGTTCATTATGCATGTTGCATAAGATTTTTCATAACTCTGACCATCCTTTACATTCAGATCTCCCTGGACTATTTTATCCTGTTCGTAATACTAGGCAGGCAGTTAATTCTAATAGCCAGGCCTTCTCCATCAGGAGGCTCAATACTACGCAGTATTCTAGAAGTTTTATTCCAGCTGTTACTAAGTTGTGGAATGATCTTCCTAATCGGGTGATTGAATCAGTAGAACTTCAAAAGTTCAAAGTTGGAGCAAATGCTTTTCTGTTGACCAGGCGGACATGAGTCTTTTATAGTTTATTTATGACATATTTGTTTTTGATGTTGTTAATAGTTTATATATGACATGTCTGTTTTGACGTTGTTACTGTTTTTAGAATGATTTATTGTTAATTTGTTCTCTTCATTTATTTATTTCCTTTCCTCACTGGGCTATTTTTCCCTGTTGGAGCCCCTGGGCTTATAGCATCTTGCTTTTCCAACTAGGGTTGTAGCTTGGATAGTAATAATAATAATAATAATAATAATAATATATATATATGGATAAATATCAATACAACATCGTGTTCAAATAGAAATAAATTTCTACCTCATACTTGGGATCGAATATGGCATTAAGAGGCAAAACCTGAAAATACATAGTTTGCCTATTCTTAAGATACTTGAGAGAAAGATTAATGTAAAGCTGATAGATGAGCAAGCAGGTTTTAGAAAAGGTGAAAGTTACATTGACCAAATTTTCATTTTGAGACATGTTATACAGCAATGCGTAGAATATAGAAATCTTTTGATGGTATCTTTGGCCTATGAAAAAGCCTTTGATAGTGTGCACCATCCAATTTTGTGAAGAATCCTGCGTTATTTTGGAATTCCTTTTAAATATGTAAATTTGATTAAGTCTGTTCATGAACAGAGCAAGTGCAAAGTTAATGTTAACGGAATCTTATCAAGTGAGTTTCCAGTGACCAGCGGGAGCACTCCAAGGGAATGTGTTGTCACTTATGTTGTTTTTCCTCCTCATGGACTTTGTAATGTGTTGAACAGTCAGAGATGGTGGAGAGGGAAAGAACTTGGTTGGTGATAGGAATTTAACAGACCTAGAGTATGCTGATGATGCTGTTCTTCTTAGCAGACAATACAGGATCTGCCATGCTTGCTTACCAGAATGCTTGAAGTATCACGCGAGGTGGGGGTGAAGATAAATAGAAGAAAGACAGAGATGATGAGAACCGAGTTTGCAGTGGAAGATGATATATCATTTGAAGAAGAAAGGGTTAATGAGGTCTTTAGAATTTGAGTTTAGTGAAAGATTGAAAAAAAGTAAATCAGACAATGGCTAGGTTAAGAAAAATTTGGAAATCAAATCGCCTAAAATTTAATATTAAAATCACACAATATATCAGTTTAGTTAGATTGGTGTTACTCTATGGATATTGGGAGTAGATGGAGATGGTTTGGGCATGCCCTTCGCACTTCCAAAAAGAGATTATTTCACCAAACATGGGCTCCACAAGGCGTTAGAAGAATTGGAAGAACCAGGCGTACATGGCTTAGGACTATAAAGCCCGAAGTAGGGTATGATGCATGGAGAAGTATTGAATTAAAAGCTCAAGACAGAGACGACTGGCGATATCTAATCGAGGCCTTTTGCATCAATAAGCGTAGGAGGAGATGAGGATGATATATCATCATCATCATCATCTACATCATACCTTCCTATGCCTATTGACACTAAGGATCTCAGTTAGATTTCGCTATTCGTCTCTATTTTGAGCTTTTATATCAATACTTCTCTATTCATGAGCTCCTACTTCACGCTTGGTGACAGTCTTCAGGCATATAGGCCTGGGTCTCGCAACTCTTATAGTGCTTTGCAGAGACCAGTTAAAAGTCTGGTGAAATAATCTCTCTTGGGGAATGCCAATAGCATGCGCAAAATATCACCATCTACCCCTCACCAAGATCTCATCCATATATGGCACTTGAGTAATCCCTCGTATAGTTTCTTATCGAACTCTGTCCTGCCATTTAACTCCTAATATTCATCTGAGGGCTTTGTTCTCAAATCTAAGGAATTTGTTGGATGTTGTTTCATAGTCATACCACGACACGTGTCCATAAAGTAACACTGATCTCACTAAACTGATACGTAGCCAAATTTTTATATGAAATTTCAGGCGATTTTATTTAAAAATTTTACTTAAGTTACCCACTATCTGATTTCATTTTTTTTATATATATTTTCATTAAACTCCAATTTCAAAGACCCTGCATAAAGTGTCATAGTTCAAAAAATTCTAAATGATTCCGCCTCATCAATCCTTTTCCCTTCCAATGATCTTTCATCTTCCATTACATATTCCGTTATTATCATCTCTATCTTTTTTTATTTATCTTAAGCACAATCCCATGTGATATTTCATGCTCTCTGGT
>NC_090753.1:6686150-6691150 GCF_036898095.1 Palaemon carinicauda
AATCATTCAAAGCCGAAGCTGAAATGTTATTCCTCTTTTTTTTTTTTTTTTTTTTTTTATAACAGGGAATAATAACAGGGAAAAGAAGGAATTTGGCTGTCGTATTTAGGAAAAATAAAGTGCTTGTATTATGGTAAAATAATTGAGAGATCAATGAAAGATATACTATAGTTGAGCCAATGGACATTGTATAAATGGAGTTGGCATATTTTTTTCTGCAGAATCAAAGAGCTCTGTGATAGAAATACATAGAGCGAATCACCGTATCATCCGAATTAAAATATTCCAGTTTGATTATTACTAGTGCTTATGCAACTCAAGTGCCTTGCACACAAGAAGAGAATAACAACTTCTGGAGTGAAATAGATGTAATGATGCAGGAGAGAGAGAGAGAGAGAGAGAGAGAGAGAGAGAGAGAGAGAGAGAGAGAGAGAGAGAGAGAGAGAGAGAGAGAGAACTAACCAGGAAATTTGAGAAGAGGTTGTTGGGGGAAATTGACTCAAGATGTTTAGAAAGAGTGGGGCCAGAATGCAGCAGTAATGAGAAGGCATAGAAAAGAGGTAGCAGGGGAGACAACTGGTGTTTTGTGGGAGGAAAAAGAGAGCAGTTGGTGGGATGGAGACTCTGAGAAAGCAGTGAAAGGTATTGTGGCGGGATATTGCAACAACAAGCCCCACAACCTGAATCACACCTACTGAGAATTGTCTCATCAAACCAAACTTTCCCCTTACGTTATCAGCACCGGGACTCTTGGACAAAATGGACATAAAACCAACAAAACAAAACCTTAAAACTATATTTCTTAAAAACTAATATGCTTAATACGAACCATCCACAGTCAAAATAATATCACTTAAAACTAATCAAAAAACTTAACACTAAATATATAATATCCGTAACACAATTCTAATAAACACAAAATACTCCTTAGAATTACAACGCACACCAACTCCAAAATAAATTATATGTGTTCATATGTATTATGAGACACTAACAATGTCATCTTTTACGGCAAACTACCACTATTTGGGAAACAGAAGATTGTGTGTTAAACTGCCACAACGGCCTTAACTCTTAGGGGTCATGGGTGTCATCATCATCATCATCTTCATCATCATCATCATCTTACGAAATCTTAATTCACAGGCCAGGTCATCAATGGTTCAGCAATCCAAAAAGCAGTCTTAATACAATCCATTACAGGCCAGGTCAGCAACTATTAATCCAGAAAAAACTATCGCACTATAATCAAAGATAAATAAATAATAAATAATAAACTGTTCCTATCATTATCAATCACGCAAGCAAAGATAATTAAAACTGTTCTTACTCAAAAAAGAATCAAATACTTCCACGCTGGTAAAGAAAAATAATAGTAAATCCAGCACTCAAATCACACAACTGCCCCAAGTCGCAGTCAATCAATAAATGCATTTGCCCCGAAACATTTACTACTCTCCTAACCTAGCTAAAAGTAAACAAACTACTCATTTATACCAACAGTCTTTCTCACAACAAACAATCAATACACTAACTAACCCCCCCCCCCTCTCTCTCTCTCTCTCTCTCTCTCTCTCTCTCTCTCTCTCTCTCTCTCTCTTAGGATTTGGCAAACAAAAAAATAAGAATAAAACAAAAATTAATCCTCCACAGTGAATGGGGCAATGAAGAGATGGAATAAATCACAGCTACGGGAGGAGAGAGATAGATTTTGAGAAAAAACAAGTAAGTGAAGAAGGTAGTAGTCCAACCAAAGGTTGTGGCATATGGCGAGGTGTATAATGAGCTAGGGATAAAGGAAGGAGTGAACATAAGAAAAACCTTTCAAAAGCAAGAAATAAAAGTATAAAAGATATTTCACACATTAAGCAAATGAAAGACCGAGATGATGTGATTCACAGAAAAGGAGAAGACATCTTGAAGCGATGAAGAGAGTACCTTGAACAGCTCTTAAATAAAGAAAAGAAAAGACCGGTAAGAAAGATGGAGAGCCTAACATGGGCTTAGTAATAAAATTTTCTTGGCAAAAGTAGTAAATGCACTAAAAAACATGAAAAATTATAAGGCATCAGGGGTAGACTTGATCCCTGTGTGAAGCATGGAAAGCATTAGGGGATAAAGGGAGGATCTCCTGTGTGATCTATTAGCAGAGTTCTTCAAACCAGAAGATTGGAGAGGGAGTATATTGATCCCAATTTTTCTAAGGCAAAAAGGGATGACCAAGAGTGTAATAACTACAAGGGTATCAAACTGGTGTTCCACACCACGGAGGTATTGGAAAGGATGGGGGATAGCAGCATAAAACAAGAGGTAGATGAGATTTATGAAAGGAAGTGGAACCAAAGATGGTGTATTTGGCCTATTTCTGCGACAAGAAGTATGGAGGTGTCTGAGGAAGAAGATGGTCCCCGAAAAGTATTTGCGATTGATCCAAGAGATGTATTAAGAGGTGTATACCAGAGTAAAGAGCACTGTTAGAGTAATGGAAGGATTTGATGTGAGAGTAGGGGTGCACGAATGATCAGTACTTAGTCCATTCATTTTCAAAATAGTGGTAGATGTTATCACTAAAGAAACTAGGGAAACAGTTCCATGGAGAATACTGTATGCAGATGATTTCATTTTGTGTGGTAAGAGAAGACAGGAAATTAAGCTGGAAAGATGGATATAAGCACTGGATGACAGAGGAATAACATTAAGAACATCCAAGACAGAAGAGGTTTGTTTTACCTAAGAGAAAATGTGGAGAGAAATTACTAGGTGGGATGAAGAAATTGAGAGAGAAGAAAAGTTTACGTAAGTGAGATTCATAATCAGTTCTGGTGTAAATAAGTAATAAGTAAAAAACTGGAGAGCTGGAGATCAGCCTCTGATGTCATAAGAACAGTAATGCTCTATGGCACAATAACCTTACGGAAAACTGATGAGAAAAAAAGGGTTGTAGAAAAATTAAAATGCTCAGGGGGATTTCGGGAGTAAAAATAAGCACATAATAGTAATAACTGCATCAAAGGATCACCAAAGATTTTGGAAATATCAAGAATAGTGAAGGAAAGAAGATTGAGATGATATGTACATCAGCAGACGAGTGGGGGTTTAGGGAGATCATATGAGGAGGCTTACTATAGATATCTAAGTTTAAGATAGAAGAAGGGGGACACCTACGAGGGGGTGTAGGGACTGTGAAAATGGAAATAATGAAGCAGAGGCGCAAGATAGAAATAGATGGAAAAGGCTCAAACGAATCGGCTACCCCAAATAGAAATTGGAATAGGCCAACGAATAAGAAGAATCATAACAGAACCACTTTATTAGTATTAAATATATCAATAATACTAAATTATTTAATGTTTAATATATCATGACTTTGAATATATTAATAAAAATATGAATGATGGGTATTTTTTTTTTCATTTGAAATTCAAAAGTAGATAAATGTTTCTTTTTTTTTTTTTTAATTGTTCATCGTCGGAAATCACTTTATCGTTTCATGGTTTTCAATCGTTCCCTCATGACGCGAATATTGTAAATTTGACAAGTCCTTTCATGATTCGTGTTTGAAAAATAAAGTGGAACTATTTTAGCCTGTTGCCAAAGAACTTTCAGCTATATTTCACAATGGTATAAGAACTAAAACATTTAGGGTTAACTTGTTTGCCAGAGTAAATACGTTAGTTTTATGTTCATATGCCCAGTGTAACGCGGAGCAATTCTTTGACGTTTTACTTTTGTTACTGAACGTACCATACTTCAATCTTTTCATTCTTTAATTGAACTCTTCTGTGCGTTCATGGCTGTCTTTGGTGTAACCATGAGTTGAATCACCTGTTTCATCTATACTATTTTCTTCCGTGATTTTTCTTCAAATATTTATTGATAAAAAATCATTATTACCATAAGGAGTAAGTAATAGGAGGGATACAGAAAGATTTTTATCTTCTGTAGAAAAGATACAGAAAATGTCTGGCTTTTAACTTTTCAACAAGTTCTCTATCAGTGCACCCTTTTCCACTTTTGGTTAGTTAGGTCCTGGCAGTTTTAAATTGACCCAACTCATGGCATTTTACTCGTTAAACAATCATCGGGACCTCTCCATTAATGGGTTATTTTCTTTTCTCCCTTTGCGTGTCTTGGAATTCACTCTCTAACCTGAGAATGTAATGGCCAGTGGATGCTAAGTTTTACGTTGTTGTTCAGGAAATTAAAAAAAAAAAAATATTTGGTTGAATACACATTGAAGGCTTTTTGAGTAATTTTGAAAAAACTCATACGAATAAAAATAAATTCCAAAACTACCCCTCACGACTAAAATGTTTCCATAGCATATGTTTGTATTTGTCAATGATCAATAAGGAAAAAAAATAAAAAATCTTCTGACCACCACTTTCCCATTTTAGAGAGGTTTTTAGGCTCATTGGCCTTTTGAATTTAACTATATTGTTTCCCTTTTTTCTCGGGGCATTTCAAATACTTAATCTATAAAGTGATAACCTTCAATTCTTCGATTCTGAAAACATACATTGGTGTTTCCATTTTGTTGGGAATAGTAGAAGGGTTATAATTCATATTACCCTTTGTGTTTTTATAATAATCATATTGGGTCTAGATACTCGAATTATTAAAGACATTAGTTACATTAAATATTTTTTACATTAATATTATCTATCTATCTATCTATCTATCTATCTATCTATCTATCTATATATATATATATATATATATATATATATATATATATATATATATATATATATATACATATATGTATATATATATATATATATATATATATATATATATATATATATATATATATATATATATATACATATATATGTATATATATATATATATATATATATATATATATATATATATATATATATATATATATATGTATATGTGTGTGTTTATGTATACATATATATTTATACATACATATATATATATATATATATATATATATATATATATATGTATATATATATATATATATATAT
>NC_090753.1:6696150-6708650 GCF_036898095.1 Palaemon carinicauda
ACTTTACAAGATAGTCAACAGACTGCTTATGTTGAGAACATTAAAGCATCCACACACACTGCTTTACAAGTTTGTCAGTCAATAGACTGCCCATCTTGTGAGCATGAAAACATCTATACATCCCTTTAAAGGTTAGTCAATATGCTGCTTATGTTGTGTGTATTGAAGCATCCACATACCACTTTACAGGTCAGTCAAAAGATTGCTTATGTTTTGAACATTGAAGCATCCATACACTGCTTTAAAGGTTAGTCAACACTGTTTATGTTGAGAGCATTAAAGCATCTACATACTGTTTTACAGGCTTGTCAGTCAATAGACTGCTTATTTTGTGATCATGAAGGCATATATACATCCATTTACAGGTTGGTCAAAAGACTTCTTATGTTATGAGCCTTGAAGCATCCAAACACCACTTTACATGTTAGTCAATAAACAATTTATGTTGTGAATATCAAACCATCCATACACACACCACTTTACATATTACTCAATTAACTATTTATGTAATTAGTGTTAAATCACCCTAACACTGCTTTGGAGTTCAGTCAGTCAATAGAATCTTTATCTTGTGAGCATTAAAGCATCCACACACTACTTTGTAAGTTACTGTACCAACCGTGTGTCACACAATTGTACATAATTATTTTGTATATATTATGCTTGTATCTGCGCTCTTCCCTCGCACTAATAAGAACCTGAATGATCATGTCTCCGGTTTTGCTCTGTAATATTGTCTGTCTCTCGAACATGTTATGTCCTGTTGCCTTGAGGTTTTGTATATAAAGAAGAGTGTTCCTTATTAAACAACTTAGTCTATTGCATCCTGTCATTGAGTTCACAACCTTCTCTTGGCCCGTCACATTGGTGACCCCGGAAGTCGACTCGCTTCCACCGCCTTCCACCCCCACCCCCTCGCCCCTTCATCGTTGGTACTATGACAAACTCTACGGCAGTTGGTGATGCGGCCGCTCCATTCAAACTTTCATCGTTTTCCAGCGGAGAGGCGTTTGCTTGGTTTCAGCGCGCAGAAGTCCAGTTTTGTATCAGGGGCGTGACTCGCTCAACCACCAAAGCGGATTATGTTCTCGTGGCGATGCCCGAGGACACCTTCCCAGAAATATCCGACTGGCTTTGTGAACAAGGAGACACCCCAATAGCGTATGACGCCCTCAAAGCATACCTTCTGCAGCAGTACTCGCCGTCGCCAGCCGCCCATATAGCAAAGCTTTTTCAGCTCTCGCAACAACCGTTGGGGGACCAAAGGGCTTCGTTTGCCCTCAGGGATATGACCAGTATCGCTCGCCTTCAACCTGCCGCAGACGGATCTCCTCGTGAGGTGAACCTACTTCGTGCCCTTTGGATACGACGTTTACCCGAACCTGTACGCGCTGCCATACCCGATGTCGATAGTTTACCCATAAAGGACTTGATGACCAAAGCCGACGCCCTTTTGGACAGCCACTTTAAGACCTCCATCAACGCCTCCACCCCTGACGACGAGGATGCCTATTCAACGTCAACCAAAGCTGACATGAATGCCGTAGGACATACACGCCTACCCCGTGACGTGCCGAAGCGGCGACAAAGCCGCCCACCACCCACCAATTGCTCGCGCCCCAACGAACGACTTCTACAGCCACTTACTACCTCCCATCCGCCGCAGTTTTGCTACTACCACTTCAGATTCGGGGCAACCGTAAAGAAATGTGCCAAGGATTGTCAGTGGCCAAAAAAACGTGTAAGTAGGCCATCGCTTGTGGCGGTGGCCTCCCATGTTTCTAATCTTTTCTTTTTACAGGATGCAGGAACGGGCGTGCGATTTTTGGTATACACGGGTGCTTGTCGTTCTCTTTTGCCAAGGAAACTCTTCAAGGCACAACGTAGTCTGTCTACATCTGCCGACGACCGCTTGGTAGCTGCCAACGGATCTGCGATACCCACCTCACATTATCGTTCGGAAACGGTAAATTCAATTGGAAGTTTCTCGTTGCTGACGTCACAATGCCAATCCTCGGTGCGGATTTCCTCTCTTATTTCCACCTTCTGGTCGATGTCGCCCACCGACGATTGGTCAACGCAGACTCGTACTTGTCAACACCTCTTCAACCCACCCCCTTTAACCTCGCTCTCCACATCAGCACACCAACGGATGCCTACGCCCACCTCCTCACGTCGTACCCGGAAGTTTTCCGTCCATAACTTCGCCAAACGCCCACGGTTCCTGCCAAGCACGTTATTTATCACCATATCAAGACAACGGGACCCCCAGTCTTCGCAAAATTCAGACGTCTGGCACCGGAACGATTGGCAGCCGCCAAACAGACGTTCGCCAAAATGGAGGAAATGGGCCTTTGCCAAAAGGCCTCCAGCCCATGGTCGTCACCCTTACACATCGTTCTGAAGAAAGATGGCTCCCTCCGTCCGTGCGGGGATTACAGGCGCCTGAACATGCAAACAGAACCGGATCACTACCCCATCCCAAACATTGCCGACGTGACCTCCTACCTGCACAAAGCGAAGGTTTTCTCTATGCTCGACCTCCTGAAGGGGTATTATCAGGTGCCTATGAACCCAGAAGACATCCTCAAGACCGCCATCACCACTCCGTTTGGTACATACACCTTCAATTACTCCTGTTTTGGCCTTCATAATGCTGGGGCAACGTTTCAACGTCTCATGGATGGCATCTTAGGGGACCTCCCTTTCTGTGTATGTTATGTGGACGACATACTTGTGTTTTCCTCCTCAAAAGAGGAACACCTCCGTCACCTGCGCATCGTGCTCGACCGCCTGCAACAAAACGGCCTTGTAGTCCGGTACGACAAGTGTACCTTTGGCGCCAACGAAGTGTCGTTCTTAGGGCACCGTATCACTCCTGAAGGAGTCCATCCCCTCCATGAGAAGGTAGCAGCCGTTCAGAACTTCCCCGCGCCCTCGACCGTCAAAGCTCTGCAGGAATTCTTGGGCATGATCAACTATTATCACCGTTTTCTGCCAGCCATTGCCGCCACTCTTGCTCCCCTCTACGCTTCCCTCAAGGGCAAGCCCAAGGACCTGAAGTGGGCTCCCTTTCAAGAAGCAGCCTTCTGCAATGCAAAGAAGGCCCTATCAACTGCTGCGGCTCTCACTTTTCCTATCCCACACGCCCCTCTCCTTCTCTCCACCGATGCCAGCGACGTCGCTATTGGTGCAGTACTCGAGCAGGTGGTCAAAGGCTCGCCCCGCCCATTGGCCTTCTTCAGCAGAAAACTGTCCAAGGCAGAATCGGGTTATTCTACCTTCGATCGAGAATTGCTGGCGGTGCACTTGGCTGTCCGTCACTTTCGCCATTTCTTAGAAGGTACGCCCTTCGTCATTCGCACAGACCACATGCCTCTGGTGCACGCCTTCACTCGACAGTCTGACGCCTGGTTCGCCCGTCAACGCCGACATCTCTCCGCCGTGGCTGAATACAATTGCACCCTTCAATACGTCCCTGGGAAAATGAATCCCGTTGCCGATGCCCTGTCAAGAAACACGTTGGCTGCCGTTCAACTGGGATTGGATTACAACGCCCTGGCTGAAGCCCAGCGACAGGATCCAGAGTATCAAGCTTGTAGGACATCCTGCACGTCCCTCCGTTGGGAAGACTTTCCCCTCGAAGACTCCAACACCACCCTCCTCTGTGACGTCAGTACTGGTAGACCGCGACCTTGGATTCCTGCTCCCATGCGCCGACAGGTGTTTGATTTCATTCACGGCCTTTCACATCCCTCATGCCGTTCTACTGCACATCTTCTGAAGGCAAAGTTCATTTGGCACGGCATTTCTAAGGATGCTAAGGATTGGGTCCGCGCCTGTACTTCTTGCCAAACTTCCAAAGTACATCGACACACGGATTCAGGAGTGGGCACCTTTCCTCAACCTCAGCGTCGTTTCGCACACATTCACGTCGACGTTGTAGGCCCCCTACCCACATCACAAGGACATCGTTACCTGTTTACCGTCATCGACCGCTCCACTCGTTGGCCTGAAGCCATTCCCATGGAAACTGCAATGTCCGCCTCATGTACATCTGCCTTACTCTCTGGATGGATTTCAAGATTCGGTATCCCTGAGCATATTACTTCTGACAGGGGAACCACTTTCACCTCTCAATTGTGGACGTCATTAGCGAATCTCCTGGGCATCACCCTACATCATACAACGGCCTACAACCCCGCTGCCAATGGAATGGTTGAACGTTTTCATCGCACCCTCAAAGCAGCTTTGATGTCCCGCTGCAAAGATTGCAACTGGTTTACTCAGCTTCCCTAGGTCCTCCTGGGACTAAGGACCACTCCTAAAGACGCCCTCGACATCTCGGCAGCTGAAATGGTGTATGGCGACCCATTGGTCATCCCTGCCGAATTTTTTCCTTCTACAACCTCCTCCGACGATCTCCAGCGCATACGTCACGTCGTGGGAAAATTTACTCCGTGCCGCCAGACTTACAAGCCCCCAGCGAAGCATCACATTCCAACGGACTTGCACTCTGCAACGCACGTCTTCCTGCGCAACGTCACTAGCAAGCCACCACTAACCCCCCCTTACATGGGCCTTTTCCTTGTGATCCGATGCAGTCCGAAAGCTTTCCTACTAAACATTAGGGGCAAAGAAGACTGGGTCTCCATTGATCGTCTAAAACCTGCTTATCTTCTGCCAGATGACCCGCCTACAGTTCGCCTCTCTAGATCAGGGTGCCCTATTTAACATGTACAGTATGTCATTTTTAGAGGGGGAGCCATGTACCAACCGTGTGTCACACAATTGTACATAATTATTTTGTATACATTATGCTTGTATCTGCGCTCTTCCCTCGCACTAAAAAGAACCTGAATGATCATGTCTCCGGTTTTGTTCTGTAATATTGTCTGTCTCTCGAACATGTTATGTCCTGTTGCCTTGAGGTTTTGTATATAAAGGAGAGTGTTCCTTTATAAACAACTCAGTCTATTGCATCCTGCCTTTGAGTTCACAACCTTCTCTCGGCCCGTCACATTACTGAATTAATAGACTACTTATGATGTGATTATTATGGCATCTACACACTGCTTCATAGGTTAGTCAGTCAATAAAGTGTCTATGTTGAGAGCATTAAAACATCCACACACTACTTTACAGGTTAGTGAATCAATAGGCTGCTTGTGGTGTGATAATTATGGCATCCACAAACTTCTTTATAGCTTAGTCAGTTAATACAGTGCCTATGTTGTTAGCATTAAAAAATCCAAACACTACTTTACAGGTTAATGAGTCAATAGCCTGCTTATGGTGAGAAAATTGAGGTATCCATACAGTTCTTTACATGTTTGTCAGTCAATACACAGCTTATGCTCTGAGCATCAAAGTACCACCCACCTATTTACTGGTTAGTAGGTCAATAGACTTTTTATTGCATGGTCATTATGGTATCCACACACAGCTTTATAGGTTAGTCAGTCAATACAGTGCCTATGTTGTGAGCATTAAAACATCCACACACTACTTTACAGGTTAGTGAGAGAATTAAGGCATCCACTCACTGTTTTATATGTTTGTTAGTCAATAAACTACTTTTGCTCTGAGCATTAAAGTACCACCCACCTATTTACAGGTTAGTGAGTCAATAGACTTTTTTATGGCATGATCATTAAGGTATCCACACACAGCTTTATAGGTTAGTCAGATATTAGACTACATATGTTGTGAGCATTAAAGCATCCACATACTGCTTTTCAGGTTAATCAGACAAAAGATTGCCTTTGTTTTGAGTTTTAAAGCATCCACACACTGTTTTACAGTTTTGTTAGTCAATAGACTGATTATGTTGTGAGTATTAAAGCATCCACACATCCCCTTACAGGTTAGTCAATAGACTGCTTATGTTGTGATATTTAAAGCATTTATACACAGTTTCACAGAGTAGTAACTCAATATTCTACTTATTGTGTGATCATTAAAGCATCCACACACCGCTGTACAATTTAGTCAGTCAATATACTGCTTAAAGTTTAAGTAATAAAACATCCACACATTACTATACAGGTATATTAGTCAAGAGCCTACTTATATGGTGAGCATTATTAATGATCAAGATATGCGTGGAAGTTATGCCCGTTCATGTCGTTTTCTTCCTATATTTATTTATAGTGTTTATTTTCAAATGAAAACCATTTATGTGGAATATATACATACATATATATATATATATATATATATATATATATATATATATATATATATATATATATATATATATATATATACATGTACATATATCACAAGCACACGTGATTTCAATCAATGTAAATATCACCCACGAAAGGCATTTAACACCGAATTATATCTTGGGAATATATATCCACTTGGAATTCATTTTATGGTAACAGCTTCTGGCCGGGTGGAGATTCGAACCCCCACCTGTGCGCCGGAAACCATGCCAGCAGCGACCCTACGGACTTGATATCTCAGTCGGTATGGTCGCTGCTGGCATGGTTTCCGGCCCACAGGTGGAGGTTCGAATCTCCACCCGGCCAGAAGCTGTTACCATAAAATGAATTCCAAGTGGATATATATTCCTAAGATAGAATTTGGTATTAAATGCCTTTCGTGGGTGATATTTATATATATATATATATATATATATATATATATATATATATATATATATATATATATATATATATATATATATATATATATATATATATATATATTATGCATGTGTTCATACATAAATATAAAATGATTATGTCATGTTTAAATTCAGGTATATTCATTCACAAGGAAATGGAAGCTTGAAAACGGTAACCAAATCGCCAACTGCTTCACAAACCACGCTTTACCAGTTTACCTTCTCTCTCTCTCTCTCTCTCTCTCTCTCTCTCTCTCTCTCTCTCTCTCTCTCTCTCTCTCTCTCTCTCTCTCTCTCTCTCTCTCTCTGTATAATTATGGCTAAAGTATTCATCATTTAATAGGCAAATTCATTTTGAACATGCACATTACATATTGTTGGTTACTGAACTTCGAACAAAAATTAATCGAAGTTTCCAGATCGGTTGATAAACTTTGCTCTCTGCTTAAGTGGTTAATTTGCTTTCCAGAGTTTTCATACCACAAAATGGACTCACTCAGGATATACAGTATGTTAGGTAACCTAATAAGGGTGAAGTGGCTAACATTAAGTCCTGGGAGAATATCTATAACTAAGGTAGTATTAGTCTCATTACTAGCCATTACACCAGGTTTATCTAGCTTTTTATCAAAAGTTGAGAGAGAGAGAGAGAGAGAGAGAGAGAGAGAGAGAGAGAGTGAGAGAGAGAGAGAGAGAGGGGTATTGTGGTTCATCTAGAAATAGTGGAAACAGTATAAGTAAAAAATGCATGTGACAATGATAAAAAATAAAAGAATAGATGAATTGGCGATAATGAGAATAGCATATTGGGACCAGGGGGAATCATAGGAGAGGAAATGGAATTTCGGGGGACAAGGATCCAGGAATCTTGAACTTATAATGAATTGAAAGAATGAACACTGAATTAAATGAAAGGTATGGAGAAACAGCGCAAAGAAAAGAACGAATTGAATATGTAAATAACATAAGTCGAGAGAGAAGGATAAAAGAATATAATGATGCTTTGATATCTCAAAATGTATAAATTAAGAGATATGTTACATATTTCAAATCATTGAATCAGAGAGTATCTATAAGGAAATCGTTGAAATGACCATATAAATTCTCAAAAAGTGTAGGATTTATTGACAAAGATAAAATATATAGAATCAGCCAAGGATAAAATACTAAAAGTCATGTATTATACGAAAAAAGACATTCTTTTAAAAGGAGAAATGTGATTTGTAATTCAATTACATTCCATATGAGCACTACAATATGCATTATACGCCGAAAAGGTATCCAAGCTGATTTCTATTCGTGGGTTCAATACTAAGGTTTATATATTAACTTGAAACCTGGAAATAAAAGTATATCTGTTTTTCATCTTTTTATATAAATTATGTTGAAACTGTTACAAACATTAAAGATATTTCGTTACATAATCAATTCCTGTAATAGCTACGAGAAATGCACCGAAATTAGTAGTTGACTCCACCAAACGAGCCATCAAGAAAAATATAAGTTCATTTCATGCTTAGTGAACATATACACGTTGAATTCAGGAATTTCTTCCTAGACTTGAAATCAATCCTTCTTTGCCATGACAGCTCATTGGAGAATTCACAACAATTATCTATTTATGATATATATTGGTCACAAACACAAAAGGATGTAATAAATATACATGTGCACGCACACAATCACATACGTACACACACACGCTCACACGCACGCTCACACACACACACACACACACACACACACACACACACATATATATATATATATATATATATATATATATATATATGTGTGTGTGTGTGTGTGCATGTGTGTGTGATGTATTATAGCCACGAAAAGAAAAATGAAACGACTTGATTGGAGTTAGTACTTTCATCCACGAAGGACATCCTTAGTAGATGAAAGTACTAACTACAATCAAGTCTTTTCATTTTCCCTTAGTGGATGAAAGTACTAACTCCAATCAAGTCTTTTCATTTTCCCTTAGTGGATGAAAGTACTAACTCCAATCAAGTCTTTTCATTTTTCCTTTCGTGGCTATAATACATTTTATATTTATCACGTGTCAGCTTTCGTGATTTCTACACACACACACTCACACACACACACACACACACATATATATATATATATATATATATATATATATATATATATATATATATATATATATATATGTATATATATATATATATATATATATATATATATATATATATATATATATATATATATATATATATATATATATATATATATATATACTGTATATATATATATATATATATATATATATATATATATATATATATATATATATATATATATATATATATATATATATATATATATTTGTGTGCGCGCGCGTGTGTGTGTGTGTGTGTGTAAGCTACAAAATGAAATCACAACTGATGAATCAAAAGTGAAATCTTAAAATTGTTTTCACGAGATGAATGTTTAGATAGTTTGTGATTTAAAGGTAAGAAATATATATATATATATATATATATATATATATATATATATATATATATATATATATATATATATATATATATATATATATATATATATATATATATATATATCACTGTTTAAAAATAGAAAAAAATCAAGAGAAAATTCTTCTTAATCCTCCAACAGCTACGACTACAGAGAACTTCTTGGTGGGCGGCCCAAGGAGATCAGACCAGACTCCAATTCGACCTTGTCCCGAAGAACGACTTTCCGAACTGACAGGTCGCCTGCGGCTTTGATTGTCGAGAGGACTGAAGCCGAAGACGCCGGTATTTACAGATGCAGAGTTGATTTCCTTCTCTCGCCCACTGTCAACAGGAGAGTCAATCTCACTGTCATTGGTAAGTTTTCGAAGGGAATTGAGTGTTATTGTTTGTGTGTTTTGTTGGTATAATAAAAATTGAAGGATTTAAATGCAGTGTTTTAAATCGATTAAAAGTAGAATATAAACACATGATTTAAATCGAAATTAAATATTACTTATTCAGAATTATTTAGAATTTATATATTTTACCAAGGGTAAAATATCTCTTGGTCATAGATGTAGAAAGAAAGTCTCAAGTGAGTTAAATATAACAAAATCATAGTTAAAAAGATCATGTTTTAATTGAAAATTAAATATGCTCTATTTCAAATTATTTCAAAATATAATCTCTCCCTCTCTACATTGGTTCTTAGATTTTTTTAAATCTAAATTCTTAAAAACTTTACTTTGGCATGTTGTGGATAATTTAAGGGAGATGGGATAACCCTGTCAAACTTCCTTCTGAATTGGTATTTTTACACTATTCTTAAGTACTTTTAGGTTTGCTGTACATCTTGTTTGATGTATAGATATATTCAAGTGCTCTAATAATATATATATATATATATATATATATATATATATATATATATATATATATATATATATATATATATATATATATATATACATTATTACTTTTTTGGTAGGAGTTTTTCTTTACTACTGAGATTTTGAGGAAATCGAAATCTTTCTCATAGTCTATAATGGCCATATAATAGCGGTTTGTTACACTTTGTTGATTTATCCAATTGGTCAATTATATGGATATGGTCAATTGTTGAATACCCACTTCTAAAGCCTGCATGCTCTTTTGTTTGATTAAAGCCTAGTTCCATTTCTATTCGCCCTAATATGATCTTTGTAAATATTTCATATATCACAGAAACTTAACTCATTAGGCGGTAATTTATCAAATCTTTTGTAACTCCCCTTTTTTGAAGAACATTCTTGCAGACACTCGTGTATAGTCCATCCATTTATACTACTATGGAGTCCTTCCATCTCTTATCAAATCAATTGTTAGGCCATCTTCTCCTGCTGCTTTGCCTCTTTTCATGCCTTCCATTTTTTTTTTTTTTTTTTTTTTTTTACGTTTGGCACCAGCTCACGCGTTTCATTACTTTTGTTATTGAAGTTATTTCGTATGTCACTATTGTATTCCATTGCATAAGAATTCTCTATTGTGGATGATATTCAAAATTTCCTCCTTTTAACCACAGATTTGCTGGTGCCCTGTGCCAAGTCCTATTGTCCTCAATTTTATGTTTCTCAATTCTTTAATGTTTTCTCAATTAGGATCTGAGTATGTTTACGAATATCATGGGTTTTTTGTTTGTTTATTGTTTTGGATAGTTTTACTAATTGTATTTCTTCTCACTTAAATTTTACCCGCATTCCCAATATATTTTTCTCTTTTAGTTTTTTCCTCTTTTCTGATATTTTATCCTTGCTTGTGCTTAATAACTTGATTACCTATTTCCTGTGTCATTCCAATAAACATTTTGTTAAATTATTGTTCATTTCTTCTTTGCATGCTTCCAATTCATCTTATTGCTAGGAGTACCTATTTTCTATTGCTAAACTACACTCATCAGATGTTTTTTTTTCTTAATCAGGGCGTGTTTATTTCCTTTCATAAAATTATTACTTCTCTATCTTTTCCTAGATCTAAACAATTTATGATTCCTACAATTGGTCGCTTGACTTTAACGTGTTTAACAATGTTACATATCTAACTAAATTGACTTTTACACTGAAAATAAAATCTCTATATATTTTTTGCTTCTCCATTTGATGTTCTCCATGTTCCTTTTTCTATAAAAGAACGCGTTTTTTATTCCATATTTTGTAAAACAATCAAAAGTGTAGTATCCTGTAAACCACAACAAACTGATTTTATGCACAGAGCCAACTATCCTTCAACATTTTACATATGCAATGATTATACGAAATAATAATAAGTTGCAAATAATGGATTTGCACAATTTATGTTCTTTTGAACAAATTCTGCTGAACTTATTAGTTTCACTTAATTTTTTCACCTAATTCACATATAAAGGAAATTGTTATCTAGATAATATATAATTGATATTCTTCATCACTGATTCAACACCAACACGTTTATCACAAAGATTCGTAAACAAATATAGAAAAACTTGACTTATTTCCCAGACTTTTTTTTTCACGCTCACCTCTTCTTTTTCTTCTGCAGTTCCGCCCAGCGAACTTCGAGTTAGTTGGCAGCTGGGAAATTCTGGATTGATGGAGGTTCACAATAGAGAGGCCGGGCCCTTTTTGGAAAACTCTCAACCATCACTCGTTTGTTTCAGCGATGATGGTGAGTTTCGGGTAATATTTTTATTTTAATATTTTAATTTTGTTTTATTTTGAAATATGATGTACGCATTCTAAAGAGAGTATTCTTTTATACAGTGTAAGTAATACGTTTATATTCATATAAAGGTTACTTAAGAACTTTGCCAAATCTTTTAAAGATAAATTCAAATATTTGAGATGATTTTGTATAAAATAATCTTGTGTTGTTATTTGGATTATTGGTCTTCAGAAATAGGGAAAGAGACACTTATGAATTCTTTTCTCTTTTGTAACTGAACCACTTTCTTTTGAAGCTTCAAAACTGAAAAACTCTCCAAACCTCACAAAAATCAACGGAATTATGAAGCTCAATAGAAAACCCCTTTACAAAACATATACGGAAAAAAGTTAAATATATCTGATGTGTGTATAATATGATGACACTTATGTAAACTTTGGTGTGTGAGTGTTGATACGTTATTACCTTCGCCAACGATAGGCCTGTATTGATTTATTTGCATGTCTCTCTGCTTGTGTGTGCGTGTGTGTGTGTGTTTGTGATTCACAAAACTCAAAAACTATATGACCGAACCTTATTACATTTGGTTGGAGGATTAGTCATGATCCAAAAACTATTTGATTAGATTCTGGAAGTCATTGGGTTACAAGTCAAGGCTAAGTTCAAGAAATAGTAAAAAAAAGTGGTCTATTTTTTTATTT
>NC_090753.1:6713650-6721150 GCF_036898095.1 Palaemon carinicauda
TATATTCATAATATATACTAAATTGAAAATGGAGTAATTACTCAAAATTTTCCTTATTTGTGAGTGGTATATATTATTTGGTAAATACTAGACTATTAATCATATCTTTCTTTTTAACGAAACTTTTTTTGAGAATGACTATTTTTGCAGCATAGGTTTTCATTAGTGGGAAATTGGCAGGCATCCTTAGGCAGTGGTCAATAGATGGCGCTAGTATAGCAAAACGTCATCTGGACAAGTTAATCATCCTCAAAATAGTTTTTTTTTTCTTAAAAAACACTTAAATAAGACTCATCATCAAATATTTACTAAATAAATATGGATTTCATAAATAGTGACACTTTTGAGTAATTACTCCATTTTTAATTTAGTATATATTTCTAATATATATCAGATGTACGCTGACGTCACTAACTTCTCTTTGGTTGACGATGTCAGTTCCAGGTCGTTTAGTACCTCCTCTACCAACCCCTCCCCCTCCCCCTTCCCCTCTTGCAAAACATGGAACTTTTTGCTTTTCCAGCATTTAAAGAACCTTCTTATTACTGTACAAGAAGAGGAGAGCTGCAGGATTGCATAATTTTGGAGTAAATGGAGAGTGTGCTCTTGTAAATAAATACCCTTTTAAATTTCTAATGATTCAACTACCCGATTAGAAAGATAACTTCACAACTTGGGCACAGCTGGAATAAAACTTTTTGAGTACTGTATAATATTGAGCCTCATGATGGAGAAGGCCTGACTATTAGAATTAACTGCGTACCTAGTATTGGGAACATGATGGAACTGTCCGGGAAGATGGTCAGAATTTTAACAAATGTGAGTAATGATCAAGGAGCTATGTCTTGGGAGCGTCATATGCTATTTGGTCGTCCCCCTGGACGAAAAGCCAATAGGAGGTTTCTGAGAAAGTGTCATGGGGATCGCAGCAAGACACAGTCTACATTACTACTTAAGTCAAGTCCTTGATGCGAAACTGAAGCTTGACACTCTGAAACTAGGTGAATGCTTCTCTGCTGGCGATGGAGTCCAGTTTTATCGAGGCAGCGTTTGTCGAAGAGCTAGGTTTGGTGGGTGGCATTGTGAAATAGATATGGCGAAGCTGTGCCCGAATAAAAGATGGGGATGAGCAATCATTCGACCAGTGTTACATCACCTGTGATTTATTATGTTAGCAGAGAGACGAGTTTGATACAAGTAAAGTTTATTTCATAGGAAACGAGCTAATATATAAGCATTTGAAAGCAACAATATCACCACAAATTCAAACATTATGAAACATGCAATGGCAAGTTTATACAGGTTTTCTATTAGAAGTGTGGGGGAACAGAAAAAAAAAACACACACTAGAACATTACAGTGTATGGGCGTATGAAACACTTGCGGTAGACCAACCCCTTCTACTTTTATAACTACTAATTTTAGTCAGAATCAATACAGAAGTTTTTGTGTAAAGTTAGTGACAAACAAACTAACAAGCAGTTGTGAATAAATACAGCTACGTTTTCAGCAACGCAAAAAGATAAATTTTGTATATGTTTACTAGTTGTTACCTAGTTATCTATTAATGTATTTACCCCAAGTGCACTTAGAGTAAAACCTTAGATTATTGCCCTTATTCATGTTTGGTACGACCCAAGCGTTGATATATAACATTTTGGATAAATTACATAGAAGTAAAAGCAAATCAAAATTCCAAGCAGGTAATCGTAATATTTATTTTTTTTTTTCCCAACAACTTTATACGCAAACCAACCAGCTTCAGCAAAACTTGGTGGACATGCGCGCAGAGACTAAATAATGATCCCATTAGATTTTTAAGCAAAAACATTGAGGTACACGTAGGCGCCTTCTTTTAACACTGTCATGCAAAAACTACAGAACGAATTTCAACGAAACTTGGACATAAGTAAAAATTCAATAGATTTTAAGAAAATAAATCAATGTAACAGTAGATAGTGGTGTTAAGAGCAAAATAAGGATAGTTTTTACGAACAACATCACTTAGGAACTACTGCACCAATTTGAAAAAAGAAAAAAGAAAAAAAAAAGGAAAATGTGGACATTTCGTGTATGGCCCATAGACAAATCAATTGAATTTAAAAGAAAATACATTGATGTACAAGTACGCAGTGAAGTTATGAGTCAAATAAAACTGCAGTATTTTTTAACTCCCTTACAGCAAAAATACTGTTATAAAATATAACTAATCTTGGTGGACATATGGAGTATGACCCAAAGACAAATCCCTTGAATTTGAAAGAAAATATATCTAGGTAAAAGTACCCAGTGGAGTTAAAAGCTAAACAAGACTGTTTGTTTTACTGTTTTTGAATACCGTCACACAAAAATTGCAGAACCAATCTCAAGGGAACATGGTGGATATGTGGAGTATGGCCCAAGGAAAATTCCCTTAGGTTTTGAAGATAAAACATCGAATTACAAGCGCGCAGTGGAGTTGAGAGCAAATTAAGCGTGCAAGTTTTCTTGGTTTGCCCCATTATTCAAGAACTTCTGAACCAATTTCCACAAAACTTAGTGGACATGTGGTGTATAACCCAAAGACGATTCACTTAGATTTTGAAGCAAATATATAGACGGGTAAATAGGCAGTGGAGTTAAGAACATAACATAGCTATACAACCAATTTCATCGAAACTTGGTGCACATGTGGAGTATGACCCAATAGCAAATCCATTAGATATTGAAGAAAATACATTGAAGTACATGTACACAATGGAGTTAAGAACAATATATGATTGCTTATTTTATTGCGTGTGAACAACATTACGCTAAAGATTGCTGAACTAGTTTCAACGAAACTTAGTGGATATAACGCGTATGACCTTAACACAAGTCTATTAGATTCTAAGGAAAATACAAGTACGCAGTAGATTTAAAAGTAAAAGATGACCAAATAGCACCGGGAAGGCATGCTCTCAATCTTTTTGCAATTTCGTGGTCAATTACTATACGATTTGCAAGAAGCTAGTGACAAAATGTGAATAATTTAATGGTATGTCTTTTAATACACAACATGATCCAGGTACAAAAAGGTCTAAACCATCTTTTTAGCAACAAATTGTGTAGGATGATTGGCCATGATCCATGGAAAACTTGATTATGATTTGGGAGTGATTGTGTCAAGTTCAAGGTAACGAGAAAGGTCTAATATGTTTTTTTTCTTTATTATGGTAATTTTATATCTGATTTGTAGAAAACTAATGCAAAAAATTGCACAATTCAATTGCCAATCTTGTGATATACATGATCAAGGTCAAAGTCATGGAAAGGTCATAAACTTCTTTTTCCTCTATCATGGTGAACCCTTAATCAAATTTCATGAAACTTTTGCCAAAACTTGCATAATTCAATTTCCTGTCTTATGATATATAGCACAATATAGTGACGTCATTACATTTGTTAGCGGTAGGGTTCAACGGTCAGCGGGATCAATCATTTGCAAAAAGTGCATTTTTTTTTTTATTCAACGTCCATTGTTTAACGAAATTATTTGCATAACTATGGTGAAACATGCAGTGTTAGCGAAGTATTCGCTCTACCTTCGACAAAGGTTATATCTGATTGGTGTGCATTTATTTTTTTTATGTTTAGGTGTTCGTTTGTTTGACTATGATACGCATTTATCAAAAAATATTCGTCTAAATTTCATGAAATATTGTAGAATTATTTTATCCATTTCACATCAAACTAGTTAAAAAATGTGCGCAAACCAATTGCCTATCTTGTGATATACATACTGAACATGATACAGGTGAAGGTATGTTCTCTACCGAGTGCCCGTTTTAGATATTATCTTTATTATTATGATTTTTACTACAAAATAAAATTCAATAGTTTACATTAATATGATAAGGTCATATATATATATATATATATATATATATATATATATATATATATATATATATATATATATATATATATATATATATATATATATGTGTATATATATATATATATATATATATATATATATATATATATATATATATATATATATATATATATATATATATATATATATATATATATATATATATATTATATCCTGTATATACATACATACATACATACATTAGAAGGGGCTAGCGTTCGATCCCAAGTATGAGGCAGAAATTTATTTCTATTTGAACACGATGTTGTGTTGATATTCACCCATATTGACTCATTAGGGGTAATTTGAAGGAATTACTACCAATTTTGTCACGTGGTGGGCCGGGAAATCGGGTAAAACTCGCTGGTAAGAGACTGATGTCTCGCCAGGTAAATCCTCGGACAGCTGGGTAGCGTCAGGTTCCGATATCTTTTATGGCCTCTCGTGGCATGGTTGGTTTCGACCTGGCCTTTCATTAGAAGGGGCTAGCGTTCGATCCCAAGTGTGAGGCAGAAATTTATTTCTATTTGAACACGATGTTGTGTTGATTTTTATCCATATATATATATATATATATATATATATATATATATATATATATATATATATATATTAGCCTAGTGAAATTAGACCAAAAATAATCAAACCCGGAAAAAATTATGAAATTAATATTTTAAGTTGCATGATGTTCACAAACCTTCCCTAAACATTAGTTTAAATATCTCCATAACATACCAACCGGTAATGCGTCAAAATGGTATCAGTATGGAAAAATACAGAAGGTTCTGCCATTCAAGAAAAAGGAAAAAAACATTTATTTTGCAGTTAATTTCATTTTACCATTCGTTTAAATCCAGTTGATTTATATTTCTAACCATATGTCAGGGAACCTAATTAAATTAGACCTGTACTCAAGATAAAACCCCCATTATGAAAAATACAGCTTAAGATAACACAACTATATCGGTACACTATATCACCTGATCTAGTATAAACAGTAAACCTCTAAGGGAACAGAGACATTGTAATTCAGCTGTAGTAATATGTTATATATGCTAATGATATATTAAATGTAAAATAGGCTCTTTTCTGAAGTTTATACCTAACACAAATCATTTTGTGAAAACTAAAAGGGGAAATAGGGAGAGGAAACTGATGTGAGTTGCAAAGTTTTGGACTAAATATACTTCGAGTTGCTGACAACATATTTACAAGATGGCCTGTAACATATGTGGTCTAGTCCTTTATTTGCAAATCGATTGTTTTTGGCAACAAGTGCACGCTTTCCTGAAAGACTGATATTTTCCTTAGATAGACCTTCTCTAAAATATTGTTTTGCTATTTCTGCAAGTGTAAAATAATATTTTTTGCTAGTTTACTGTGTAGCACCTCCTATGATACCAAATTACTTAGATATGGTATCACACACAATTATAGCATGTATGAACAAAAGTCTTCGACTGATATCAGGGACAAAAAAAATTTGGGTACTTTTCATGGCCTGGGTACATTGCCTGGTTGCGGTCTTCTTTGGTTCATGAGTAAAATACAAGAACTGTGCTGAAACATCTGCAAGAAAACCTAAACACGAAAAAACCTGATTGAGGTCTTCTTTGGTTCAGTTAGGAAATACAATTAAAGTGCTTCAACATCTGCAAGAAAACATAAACACGAGAAAGCCTGGTTGAGGTCTTCATCGGTTCAAGGATGAAATACTATTAATGTGCTACAACATTTGCAATAAAACATAAGAACGAAGAGGCCTGGTTGATGTCTTCTTTGGTTCAGGGATGAAATACAGTTAAAGTGCTGCAACATCTGCAAGAAAACATAAACACGAGAAAGCCTGGTTGAGGTCTTCTTTGGTTCAGGGATGAATTACTATTATTGTACCACATCATTTGCAATGAAACGTAAGCACGAGAAAGCCTGATTGAGGGCTTCTTTGGTTCTGGGATGAAGTCAATTTAAATTGCTGCAACATCTGCAAGAAAACGTAAGCATGAGGAATCCTGGTTGATGTCTTCTCTGGTTCAGGGATGAAGTACTATCAAAGTGTTTCAACATATGCAAGGAAACATAAGCACGAGAAAGCCTAGTTGAGGTATTTTTTGGTTCAGGTATGAAATACTATTAATGTGCTGCAACATATGCAAGACAACATAAGCATGTGAAAGCCTGGTCGAGTTCTTCTTTGGTTCAGGGATAAAATACTATCAATGTGCTGCAATATATGCAAGACAACATAAACACGTGAAAGCCTGGTTAAGTTCTTCTTTGGTTCAGGGATAAAATACTATTAATATGCTACCACATTTGCAATGAAACATAAGCACGAGAAAGCCTGGTTGAGGTCTTTGGTTCAAGGATGAAATACTATCAATGTGCTGCAACTTCTGCAAGAAAACATATATACGAAAAAAACTGGTTGAGGTCTTCTTTGGTTCAGTGATGAAATACTATTATTTTGCTTCAAAATTTGCAATGAACCTTAAGCAGGAGAAAGTCTGTTTGAGGTCTTCTTTGGTTCAGGGATGAACTACTATTAATGTGCTACAACCTTTGCTATGAAACATAAGCACGATAAAGCCTGATTGAGATCTTCTTTGGTTCAGGGATGAAGTACAGTTAAATTGCTGAAATATCTGCAAGAAAACATAAGCACTAGAAAGCTTGGTTGGGGTCTTCTTTGGTTCAGGGATGAAATACTATTATTGTGCTGCTACCTTTGCAATGAAACATGAGCAAGCAAATGCCTGGTTGAGGTCTTTTTTGGCTCAGGGATGAAGTATAATTAAAGTACTGCAATATCTGCAAGAAAAAATAAACACGAGAAATCCTGTTTGAGGTCTGATTTGGTTCAGGGATAAAATACTATTAGGGTGCTACAATATTTGCAATGAAACATAACCACGAGAAAGCATGATTGAGGTCATCTTTGGTTCAGGGATGAGATAAAGTTAAAGTGCTGAAACATCTGCAAGAAATCATAAATACAAGAAAGCCTGATTGAGGTCTTCTTTGGTTCAGGGATTAAATACTATTAATGTACTACAACATTTGCAATGAAACATAAGCACAAGAAAGTCTGGTTGAGTTCTTCTTTGGTTCAGGGATGAAATACTAATAATGTGCTACAACATTTGTAATGAAACATAAGAACGAGAAAGCCAGGTTGAGGTCTTCTTTGATTCAGGGATGAAATACTATTAATGTGCTGCTACATCTGCAATAAAACATAAGCACGAGAAAGCTTTATTGAGGTCTGCTTTGGTGCAGGGATGAAATACAGTTAAAGTGCTGCAACATCTGCAAGAAAACATAAGCAGGATAAATCCTGGTTGAGGTCTTCTTCAGTTCAGGGATGAAATACTAATAAGGTGCTAAAATATTTGTAGTGAAACATAAGCAGGAGAAAGACTGGTTGAGGTCTTCTTTGGTTCAGTGATGAAATACAGTTAAAGTGCTGCAACATCTGCAAGAAAACGTAAGCACGAGAAATCCTGGTTGAGGTATTCTTTGGTTCAGTGATAAATTACTGTTAATGTGCTACAACATTTGCTCTAAAACATAAGCACGAGAAAGCTTGGTTGAGGTGTTCT
>NC_090753.1:6726150-6731150 GCF_036898095.1 Palaemon carinicauda
GCCACCCATTTTCTCCAAGATGACTCATATTGCCTTCTAGTAGATTTGCACTTATATTCCTCAAGGAAGTCTATACTGGCTTTCGAAATCCCGAAACGCTTTCTCACCGCTAGGGAGAGAAAATCATGAGCTGCAGGGTCCGGGTTTTCTGTAATGAAGCGCAGACAGTTGACTTCTGGGCTCGCTGGGTCAGAACTGGATCTGGTAGTGGTACAAACATCAGCTACAGTTCCAATGCCAGGAGGAACCACACGCTGTTCGGCCACTTGGGGGCCACTATTGCCGCTACCCTTTGGAGGATCTCAGTTTGTTGAGGACCCTCAACAGAAGGTTGTGAGGAGGGAACAGATAAATCTTGGACCATCTGTTCCAGTCGAGGGACATCGCGTCCACTGCTTCCGCTAAGGGGTCCTCGTGCAGGGCACGTACAGGGGCAACTTCTTGTTGTCTTTCGTCGCAAAGAGGTCTATCTGCAGTTCTGGGACTGATTCAGAATGAAGGAGAATGATCCTGCGTCTAAGGACCATTCCGACTCTATCGGTGTGAACCTGGATAGAGCGTCCGCTGTCACATTGCGGACTCCTTGAAGGTGAACTGCCGACAGGTACCACTTCTTCTTTTCCGCCAATCGGAAGACGGCCAACATCACCTGGTTGAGAGGTGGTGACCTCGATCCTTGTCGATTCAAGTATCTCACAACTACCTCGCTGTCAATCACCACCTTATGTGGATCGAATGACGCAGGGAGACTTTCTTTAAGGTAAGGAGCACTGCCCTAGCTTCTAGAAAGTTTTATGTGAAAGGTCTTGAATAGCCTGGACCAAGTCCCCTGGACTTTTTTCCGATGAGAGTGACCTCCCCATCCCTCCTTCGAGGCGTCTGAGTGAATCGTCACCGACGGGGGAGGTGGCTGAAGAAGAACCTGACTTCTTTAGATGTCTGGCTTGGGACCAAGGCCTGAGAAGAGTACTTAGCCGAAGCGGCTGGTCTTCTCAGATCTCTTCACGCGTTTGATGCATAACTTCTCCAAACTCCGATTGCATCCTTTAGCTGTGTTCTTAGCACTGGGTCTGTCACCGAAGCAAACTGGAGAGAGCGCAGTACTCTCTCCTGCTCGTGTCTTGATATCCTTTCGGAATCTTGAAGTCTCTTGACAGAACCCGCTATCTCCTTCCTTTTCTTCGCCGAGGTGGAGAAACGGTGTGACAAAAGGTCCCAGTGGATTCTCAGCCACTGGAACTTTTAAGATGGAGAAAGTCGAGACTTTTTCTGTTGATCTTGAAGCCTAGGTACTCTAGGAACTGGATCACTTGACTGGAAGCTTGCAAGCATTCTGTCTCGGATGCTGCCCACACCAACCAGTCGTTCAGGTAGGCTACTACCTGAATTCCCTTTAGGCGAAATTGTTTGAGAGCTACGCTCGCAAGCTTCGTAAAAATCCTTGGGGCTATGTTTAGCCCGAATGGCATGGCTCCGAAGGCGTATAGTCTTCGTTGTAGCCTGAACCCTAGGTAGGGGGAGAGTCGATGGCTAATTGGAATGTGCCAGTAGGCGTCTGACAAGTCTATAGAGACGGAATATGCCCTCCTGGGCAGTAAGGTCCTTATGTGTTGCAGTGTTAGCATTTTGAATTTGCAATTCACTATGAACTTGTTAAGTGGCGACAAGTCCAGAATGACTCTGAGCTTTCCGAGTCTTTCTTGGGAACACAAAACAGCCTCCCTTAGAAATTGATGGGCTTCACCCTTTTTCTCCAACAGTTCTTGAACGTACTCCTCCATAACGGGGGTGGAGTGTTGGAAAAACCGAAGGCACGGGGGTGGAGTGCTGTACCAGCTCCCGCCCAGTTCATTCTTGAGTAGGCTGTGGGCCCAGGGATCGAAGGTCCACGATCCCGAAATTTCAGAAGTCTCCCTCCTACCGGTATCACCTTGCTTGGACTGCCGTCCTGAGGTCTTGCCTTCCTGACCATGACCACCCCTGAGTCCCCTTCCCCTTGAGGGGCGTCTAGACGAGCCTCTGGCTGCTCCTCTAGGCTTTGCTCGAAAGGAAGTAGACTGCCCTTCGAACGCTGGGGTGAATGCCGTGGACCGTGTCGACACGGCCTGGGGTACCCACTGAAAGGTGGTCGGGGTTTGTGCCACGATCTGGGGCACTGGGGGCAATGGCAATTGCAGTTGCTGTTGCTGTCTAACAGGCTTGGCTGGCCGAGACGGTAGCCTAGTCCTCATAGTCTTCTTCTTTGGTTGAGAACCCTCATCCGGGGAAGACTTTCTTTTGATAGCCAGGCCCCACTTCTGGAGAAGGTTTCTATTCTCCAAGGCGGCTTTATCAACAGCTTCTTTGACCAAGTCGGTAGGGAAAAAGGGTCTTTTCCCCAAATGTTGGAGGAGATTAGTTTCTTTAGCTCGTGCCTCACCGTAGCCGAGGTAAACACGAACTCCCTACAAGCTCTCCTTGCCTTGACGAAGCCATAAAGGTCCTTCGTCACTGTGGCCAGATTTGGCTTGGCCCCTACCATGAACATTTCATGGACCTTGGGGTCACTTGCCATCGTCTCGAGAGTAGTCTGAAGAGACATTGAGGCAGTCAGTCTTTCTTTTGTATCGAACTCACTTCGCAAAAGAAAGTCAGACAGCTTAGGGGGGTCCTTGCCGAACTGACGTCCGGCAAAATCAGCCTCCAACTGTCCCACTGAGAACGTAAGATGGACGTTCTTCCAGTATTTGTGGTCCATAGGCAGGGCCAGCGACAAGGGTTTACACTCCTCTAGGGAGGGGCAAGACTTGCCGGCCTCGATTGCTTTTAGTACAGCCAGAAACCTTTTCTGTAAAAAGGGGAAGGCTCTAGTAGGCGAGGACACAAAGGAAGGGAGCTTCCTATTCAATGCAGCTACCTTTGAGTTAGAGAAGCCCCTCTCTTTCATCGAGGATGAAAGTAGAGCTTGAGCCTTAGCATGGTCCATCACTATGACCTCCTTCGGCTCTGTCTCCTCCTTTGAAGCTGGTTCCTTCCTCAGCCGGACATAACAGTCCGGATATGATGCCTTGCTGGGCCAGAATTCCACCCTCCAGGGGAACTGAGCCCAGCTTATCCGAGATGACGATCTTTCCAGTTGTCATCGGCATGTGCTCAGCATACCTCCATGGGTTAGCATCTGAGCACAAGGGAAGGTCTTTCACATTGAGCTTTTTCTGGGGCCCATGTGATTCTGCAAGGCACTGCATACGCAGTTCCATTGCAGCCGCCTTCTCCTGATTCTCCTTCTGCATTTGTTGGATCATTCCAACAATAGAAGAGAGGGCCTGTCCCAGCTCTACTGGGAGACCGGCCGATGTAGAGGGGCTTGAACTTCATCCTGGGCTTCTGCCAGGAGGTCTTCCTCCTGACACCCGTCCACATCAGACATCCTGTCATCTAGCTGGATGTCTTGCATCGCGATCGCGACTTCAGCATCCACCTGGATCTGAACTTAGGGGATCTCCTCTTGAGGCTGGGGAATCACTGCATTAGCTGATGCCTTAGGGAAAGGATACGCCCTCATCTTCTCACTTGGAAGATAAGGGCCAGAAGTGTTCATTTGGAAGCCCCTTACCCAGGTACGAAGCTTCTTCCTAGCTATTTAATTGTCTCATTAATCAAGTTAGTGCACACAGTACATACCTGAGGGTCCCAATACCGGAGATCATCCTTGGAGACAGCGTATGCTGCGTGTCTCCTACAAAACTCATGTCCGCAGAGGTTCTTGCTGCTGACATTGCAGAAAGCACTTCCCCACTTCGGAGTGTCCTTCTGTAAAGAGAAGAAATTTTCATGAGTATCAAGTGAACTATGTATCACAGGATATGCATAGTATAGCATAACAATTCAGAAAGGAAAGACACACACTTGTGTTTCCCTCACAACCCATTGTTGTAGCCTTCCAGATAATAAAATAAAAAATGGTTTATCTCTTCTAGAGTAACCAATGCAAGGTTTCCAGAGGAAACAGGTGGAGCTCACACCTAAGCAATGATTTTAAAATCCTGGATAATAGACAGGGAAGAACTCAGCTTCCTATCTGAGGGCAACAGCAAAGGGGTGTGCAAGAAAACACAATAGTGTTAGAAGATACAGTGCTGTACCAAAACCCTTACTATAGTTTTCTTCTTACTGTATATGCTATACAGAAGAATACTAGTACAGTATAGGGGGATGTGTGCCGGCCTGCCTTTGCCGGCCGACACACACCACAGCTAGCTTTAAAGTATACTACTTAACAGCTATAGGGCGGCAGCACTCTGGTTCAAATGCCTGTGCCGGTAGGCAGCTACTGCCGGCCGGTAACAGCCAGTGTTGGCCGGCAATGGCTGCCGGCCAGCCACTACACAAGGTAGTACCCAGCTGCCGGCCACACTCTTGGTGACCGGCAGACAAGGGCTGACATAAGCCGGCCGGCAAAGGTACAAGACCGATGCCAGCCAGCAGCAAAAGAACCAGAGAACTACACCTGCCCGGCTGCCGGCCTCATAGGCCGGCAGCCGGGACAGGTACAGCACTAGAAGAAAATAGAATGGATGCCGGGATAAGAGTGTACACTACCTCCAAGCCCGGCAACCGAAAGAGTGCATATAAGGAAGGGGAGAAACTAATTCAGGCTTCCTTGACCAATGCCGTCCGGCTCTGCCGGCAGGCATGGATGAGGGACCAAGAGAGGTCCGGGCAGCACTCGAAAACATAAGACCCTTGCCGGCCAGCAGCTCTGCCGGCCGGCAATGGGCTGAGTCAATTCCACATCCCAACCTATACTAGGTCCAGAAGTAGAACGACGTACAGTACAGTAAGACCCCTGCCGGCCAGCTCTGCCGGCTGGCAAGGTACAGTACAGTAATGGCTAGGCCATTACGGAGATAGAGGGGGAAGGGACAAGAGGGTCCTGCCAACCTTGCTTTAGTGACAGATCACCCGCAGCCAAGAAACTTATCTTAGCCTAAGGGAGATCTAAGGGGAAAGGCCAGCAA
>NC_090753.1:6738650-6743650 GCF_036898095.1 Palaemon carinicauda
TACATCCTGTAAAGGATTTTAGCAAAGCACTTGATGAAGGGAAGCAAACCACTTCCAGAATTTATAACCGCACAAAGAAGAAGCAGAAGCAGAGGTAAACAGTGAGGCTGCTCGAGTCTCGGCAACAACATTCCCCTCAGGAAATTGTAGCTTCTAAGGGTCTCTCAGATATTGAATTCAGGCCTGACTCCTCTCTCTTAGTTCTTCGGCATCCCAGAGACCTCCGGAGTGCAAGAAAAGTAAACACGATGTGTTCTAAAGAGTGGAAACCAAAGCGAAAACTGAAAGTAGGCAGCAAAACTTTTATCGGGGTATGTGGTGTTGGATAAGGGAAAGGGGTAAGGAATAAGGTGGGGGGAGGTAGCTTTTGGGGGGAAGAGGGATTTTTAGAGGAAGGAATGAATGTGGGTGTGGCTGTAAGAAAAAATATTGGATAAAATATCTCTTGTGGAAATAGTAATAAAATACTTTCTTAATGTGTGGATTCATGTCTATCCTATACGATAATAGTGTTATAGAGATGTATTCTATTTTTTTTCTTTTTTATTGATCTCAAATCTATATAATAACATAATTCTTTAGCCTTAAATAGTAAAACCAAACTTTCTTTTAAATTGGAGGGAAAAAACAAGAAATAATTACAACAAAAATCATGATCCTTCCACTATTATTATTATTATTATTATTATTATTATTATTATTATTATTATTATTATTATTATTATTTTCATTATTATTATTATTATTATTATTATTATTATTATTATTATTATTTTCATTATTATTATTATTATTATTATTATTATTATTATTATTATTATTATTATTATTATTATTATTATTATTATTATTATTGCTGGTGAAAGCTACAATCTTATTGGGAAAACCTATAACTCAGAGAGCTTCAACAGGGTAAAAATAGCCGAGAAACAAAAGGATTAAAGCAATAAGTAAACTGAAAGAGAAGTATTAAACAATTGATATATAATATTTTTAAAAAAAGTAACAGCATCAAAATAGATTGTTCATACATAAACTAAAAAGAGAGACTATGTTATCTTATTCCTGAATTGTGATAAATCTAAAATGTTTCATTAATACAAATGTAAATAAATCCAAAACACGAAATTTAGTAAAAAAACAGAAAATAGAATGTTTTTTGCTAATGAGTTTAACTCTACTGGGGACAAAGTTCCCTCTTGTAATTGTGTTATATTCCTTATGGTGTGACATTCTCTGACGGGAGCAACGGGGGAATTTCAAAGACAATTCCCGGATAACTAAATATATCTAGAAACAACACAGATTGGTATAAGGCTAAGGAGCCACAAAAGGATGAAAACTGCATGTTTACATTCAAAGGTTTTTAACATCAGAATAGATAACACAACGAAGTGGTAAATGAGTTAAAATTTGCTTGATATATTCAACGCCTTTTTTTATGATGTCCGATGACGGTTGCAGTGTTGAAGAAAACGTAGATAGGGTATCATTCTGTATTTGTGTGTCTGCTTGCCACCGCTGCTTATAAATAAGAAAGAAATATATTTATTAAAAAAAAAATGTCTACCTATCTCTGAAGGATCGTGTATTATTAAATATTTACACTATTATCAATTGAAAGTAGTGCATAGAACCTTGAAAGTCAGTTTCGTATAGGTCCATTATAACTCTTCAATCATATTCACACTTTAATGCTTATTCATGACAACCACCTGAATTTTCCATCATACTGTACTACTTTGTATTTTTGCATTGCATTGGCTCCCATAACCTTACTCCTCCTCTCCGATTTCCCCAATTACGACTAATTTTGTATGTCTTTCATTAGTTTCTGTGAATTTTCCATATTCTACTTCTTAGTTATTACAAACAACAATAACTAGATTTTTTTTTTTATGACGAGCTCCCTTTTGCTCAAAAAAAAGAAAAAAAAAGAAATGTTAATCTCTTGTTCTACACAGGATAATGATTTAATGATTATTATAGATTTTACATGATATTCATTATGAACAGTAAAGTATTGTAAATTTTTGCATAATCTCTCTAAAAATTTTGTCTTAGATTTATATATATATATATATATATATATATATATATATATATATATATATATATATATATATATATATATATATAGTGTATAGCACCTATAACTTTGAATACTAAATTTTTTACATATGTCAAAATTAAAAACCTGTTGATCTTTATACGAATTCTTCCCATGATGATGTATGTATTTAAAATATATATCTCACCTTTTTTGGATTTAAATTCATCATTGCACACCTGTATAAAGACTTGCCGTAAAAGATGATTTCCTCTCGATTCATGTACATGTATATAGTGCCGTACAAAGCAATCGGAATAAAAATAATTTCCCTTTTTTATTATTTAATGATGAGTGTTCCCTTTTGTAACAGCAGTACAAAGGCTCAAAATAAAACAGAATAAAGCAAATAAAAACTTTATTTTTTATTTGCAACATATGCCACTGAATCAAACTGCATTACGAATGATGAAAAAAAAATATATATAAACTTTTTCTTTTTTATCATACGACAGATGCCCCTGTGTGTGCCAGCAGTGAAAAGACCCAGTATTCGGTGGCCAAACTGGAAAATGCCGAAATTGCTTGTAAGGTCCATGCCAATCCATCCGACGTCACTTTCAAGTGGACTTTCAACAACACGGCAGAAGCCATTGACGTCCCGGAGGGAAGGTGAGTTCCAGAAAAGAGGAATTCAAAATCTTCGAGGTAGAGTTGAACGTTTTGGAAAATGACATGTCGTTATTTACAAGCGTAAAAGGAACCCTACATAATAATTTGGCTAAAAACTTCCAATAGTAACGCAATGTGCTTTGCAAGTATTGCTGACTCAACGTTCTTCGATGCACAAATAAACTATTTCTTCACTAATTTTTCTTTTTTATATATCTCTCCATTCAGATATACATACAGTATATATATATATATATATATATATATATATATATATATATATATATATATATATATATATATATATATATATATATATATATATACATATATATATATATATATATATATATATATATATTTATGTATATATATATATATATATATATATATATATGTATATATATATATATATATATATATATATATATATATATATATATATATTTGTGTGTGTACAATATACACACACACATATATATATATATATATATATATATATATATATATATATATATATATATATATATATATATATATATACATGCTATATATATGCATATATACATATATATATATATATATATATATATATATATATATATATATATATATGTATATATATATATATATATATATATATATATATATATATATATATATATATATATATATATTTATATAGCAGAGGTATCTTGAACAGATTTCTATATATTCACAGTTATTATCAGTAATGTATATGTTTATGATTAAGTTTTCTACCATATAAAGAAAATATCAGTTCATTACATGGCCAATACCCCCATGTAATGGTACGTGGAAAGTTTTCTTAGAATATGAAATTATAAAAGTTATGTTATACTATAACCTTAAAAATAAATAATGATATGGAGTATTATAATACTAATTCACATATGAATTTCCGTTAAATAAAAACAGTTGATAAACTAAACATATAGAAAATAAATATAATTCCTTATATCTAGGTTTGTGGTTGTCAAAACCGAATCTCGAGTTAACTACACACCGATGAATGAGCTGGACTATGGGACGCTGTTATGTTGGGCCAATAACACAATAGGAATTCAAGAACACCCATGTGTCTTTCATATCGTTGCTGCTGGTAAGTGGCTAATGTTGTTGGCCAATATTTTGCAAAAACTTGTTTTTAGAATTTGTGATCGCAATGTGTAAGCGAGACAGTAAATTATAAGCTCAATATAATCATTATTTATCTTACTTGATTTCATTATTTAGAGAATTGGATTTAGTTTGTAATGTCCTTGTACGGAACAATTCTTACTGAGAAACTTGATGATTCAATTTTATGCCCTACTCCACGAAGGGTACACTGCATTATACTCTTCTGATTTTATTTTGCTGTCTCCCTGCCTTTATCTTAAATATCATTACATATTATTATCAAATTAAGTATTTCTCAATTTCCTCATCTACCAGGCAAACCAGACCCTCCTCATAATTGCCGAGTTTTTGATGTCACAGTCAGCTCTCTACAAATTGCGTGTTCGGCTGGTGACGATGGTGGGCTTCCTCAAAATTTCTCACTGAAAGTAAGTAAAATTTATACAATTATTTTACTATTATTTATTCTTCTAAAATCTCTTAATATTTGTACATACTTTTGTAAAAAGAAAGAATTTCAGGATATGTTCTTAATTTTACCCTTTAGTAGTGTGATGAAATATTTAATTAGGACTATATGCCACCCTTAAGTTTACTCATAAAATGAGATAGGTTAGCAACTAAAGAAAGATATGTCCCACAAATTATGCCTAATGTCTGGATAAAGCACTAGATTGTAATGAAAGTGTTTCAGAAAAAGTATTATGACATCCAAGCAAAATCTTGGTGTTTTGAATTTTATTTTTTAGCATGATGAGAGCTGGTTACTAGAATCAATATATGTATCTTTAGACATAAGTAGAATATTAATATATATTAATATTAATGTATTTAGTAAATTCATGATAGATATAAAACTTTATACTCTGAGATAGTCTACGATATATACTCATATGACCTTGAACAAAATGGAACAAAAGGTTTACCTGTAGAATTTCCTTTTCCAAGATCCAACAAACACCACCCAAAAAATTCACTCAGATCCTTCTTAAGAAACATTATGTATTTTTTTTTTATTTCAGTGCTAATTACATGCACGTCTAGAGGTTGCATGGAAAATTATTATTCCCCTTCTGTTAGCAAATCGTCATTACAAAATCAATAAAAGATATGAAAATATATTTGTTTTCTAGTC
>NC_090753.1:6748650-6753650 GCF_036898095.1 Palaemon carinicauda
AGCCAGATATTCTCACATGCCATAACACGACCTAATGTGAAACTCCTAATCATCAATCCTCTCATCTATGACGAAATATTTTAGGATATCTGTTGGGTCTATATATTGTAGCCTAACCTTGGTAATCCCATTGTTTCCAAGTCCTTTTTTATTAACATTTACCTTCACTTGTATTATACAAAGGTTTTGCTAATCTTTTGGAGCGAAGTTACTATTTCCATTTAAAACCTTTTGAAGTAGATTTTCTATGGCTGTTTATATCTGGAGATAGTGGTTGTTCAGTCGAAATATCCTCTGTTTCCTCATCTCCATTCTCTTCTGTTAGCAGGGAAAGTGGCAGATCACATGCTTTAGAAATGAACAAAGCACAGAGAGTTGAACTAACAGTTTTGTCACATATTGTGTGGGTTTCTGTGTTTCTGGCGTAAATGAGTTGTAATCTCTCTCATACACACAAATATGCCATAATAGCCCCAATAGACAGGGGAAAACTCATCTCCGTATTGAGACCTCCAGCCACACCACAATAGACTCGAATGGGCTATTATCTTCTTCTGACATAATAATCACCAATAAATTTCAATATAATGGTGGGTCGGATATATTTATTGTTTATCTTAAACTCAAAGGTTGTCACAGAAGATATCACAGATTCCATTGATTTTCTCTTTACATCACTTTTAAAAGGTTGGCCACAGAATAACCAATGTGTTTTGCAATAAAAAGTGGAAGTAATTTACGGCACCTGCCTCTGATCAGTTTTCACTTGAGCTGATTTGGTTTGAATCTGTGTAAACTGACGCTCACTTTTAGACCATTTTCTTTACTGTTCATTAAGTACATTTCCTTGCTTAACCTTCACCAATAAAATTCTCTCTAAACTGCAATCTTTAGTTTTACTGGTACCGTTCTGTCTTTAAATATAAGCCTCCTTAACACTGGGCAGTGATTCACCAACGATGGCACATTAATACTGCTTAGAATGACATTCATGATTGAAGTTTACCTGATAAATAGAAACAAAGTATCTAATATTTTGATCAGATACACACAAAAATTTTGACATGTATAAAAATACAGCAACAATAAACACAACACCATAAACACCAATAGATAAAACTTATCCAAAGTGGATGAAAGTTTTCAAAAAATGTCGACCAAACTGGAAAAGGCACATTTTCTAAAGGAGAATTCAAGTTTATTATTATTATTATTATTATTATTATTATTATTATTATTATTATTATTATTATTATTATTATTATTATTATTATTATTATCATTATTATTATTATTATTATTATTATTATTATTATTATTATTATTATTATTATAGATATCTTTAGAATATGTATTGTCCCAAAAAAATCTTTTGTTGCAGTTTGTTCAGAGTCTGGCTCTGACTCAAGCTAATATACCTGGACTAAAGTGGGGAAAAAAGATGATTTTAGTTCAATTTTAATGCAGATATTAAGACGACAAAAAACGACCAGAATAGATAGTTTGATACTTTTTTTTAAAGATTAATAAGTCATTTGATTTAGGAATCTAATAACAACAATATTAACATGGGAATATTCAATTAATAATGGATAGAAGAGTGTAGTATGAGGCAAAAACACAGTATTTTGCTCATATATGCAAATCCTGTGGTTGTGTCACACATTTGGTTAAATATTTACGAGCGTTTTTGAATATGACAAAAAACCCTAGAATTTATCTTCATAACAAGATGATGACCACCATCATTATAGTATTTATCATCATTGTTATTATTATCAAAATCAATAGGTTTACCAGATTGGCAAATTGAGCCCTATCGTGAAGGTCAGCAGGCTATCACCATCCTTCAGCATATCCGGCCTGCGACCTGCAACCGCCTACAAGATTACCATCGTGGCCATCAATGACAAGGGATCTTCGAAGATGACTGAGCTCAAAGCTTACACAATAACTGTGCCCGAAACACCAGAGGAAACGAATGCTGGTACGTTCTAGTTTACCATGTAAATTATGGATTAATTTGTATTCTGTTATCTACGTAACTTATCTTTTTTAGTAGTTTCTTGTAGTGTCCTGTGGTGTCTGCAACCTCACTATCCTTTTGATGTAGAAATGAAGTTTTAGGGGGAGCATATAAGCCTAACTACTGAGTTATCAACATCCATTACCTTGCCTTTCTGGTCCTTGCTTGGGTGGAGAGGGGGCTAATTTTATAATTAGTAGGGAAGAAAAAGTCCAGTGTACAGCTGAAACCCTTAAATAAATTATAAAAATAGTTTACGCTTGGTATATTTTTGGGCTCAAGGACTACAAATACCATTTCTGGCTAATGACATAAAAATGAGGCTATGCATTTTTATTGGCATATTGCCATATTACAATTGTGGCATTTCTCAAGAAGTAATTGACCGATTTTGAGCTTCTTGGAGTCAATATCATTACTTTTTTAGGCTGCTTGATCGATTTATGAGGTGTTTGAATCAATTTTATTTCAATGCCATGTTATGAATTGAAGATATATATATATATATATATATATATATATATATATATATATATATATATATATATATATATATATATATATATTCTTTTTTACGGCAACACACACCGAATTATGCTGTGGTGAACATTATTTTGTCAATTTAAATTGTGTATCCTTTACTGCGTTTCCTAGTATTGAATCTGTGTTTGGTACAGACCACAAAGTATATTTTGTGTAAATCATTATTTTCTAATCGCATAGACAGGATACATACATAATAAAGTATTTCAATACTTACTGACAATATCATGATCATGTTAATCAGCATCATACTTATGACTAGTTTCAATTACGTGATTCTGTCTGCGGACAGATAGAAACAAACAAATAAGTAGATAAACCGACTCGATATTATACCCTTTCTGGTAAAAGTTATAATCCTTATTAGCTTTGATGAGATGTTTTAATTTTTTGTATTTTCTGTTTTTCTAAGTGTTCATACTCTTTCCATATTTTAGTCCTATCAGAGCATGATATGAGCAAGTGATAAAAAGGCTAGGTCTTTAAGTACCCTAGCCCGTTTTGCAAAGTTAAGCAAAGTTTGCTTTGCCGTTTACATATCTTGCATGTGCTCTAGGTAAGTCATGTTCACCTAGAGATGCAGTGGGTTGCACAATACCCTCTGCTATCTTGTTATTTTGATTAGAACATTTTTTTTTTCAAAAGCACTTTGGTGTACTCCCCAACGTGCCAATCAACATCAGTATATATAGAATTTGCGGTCATATATTGATCAAAGAGTATTTTCCTAAGATACTCAGAACATGTGATTGTACTTTAAAGTCAAACTGCGCACCAGTTTCAGCAACCAAGTCGTCCGACCGAAGCTGCTTTGAACTCCTAATTTCTGATATTTCCTCTTTTATATGACGTTTTCCTGCTATTTTGATTTGTGTTATAGACGTATACAATGAAACTCACGTTTAAGTATATTACCGTCATCACTGTGATGAACTTCAAAGAACTTCTTATGTAAACCACCTAGCCTACGCATACTTGAAGAAAGAATGGTTTAAATCTCTTATTATGACGCTTGATAAAAAAAAAAAAAAAAAAAAAAAAAAAAAAAAATTATCTGTGTGCATTGTGCTGGCCGACATTTCCAAGAACACACTCCATTCTGACCACACAAAGAAGCAAAAAGATAATATAATCAGTACATGAATCATACGCATCTTTTTAAAACTCTAATCACTTAATGATGTGGCTGTGCAAATTACAAACTTGTTTGTACAGTCTTTTTCTTTACTCAAAAATATTCATTGCCAGAGCAGGAATACGGCCCCCTCCTGTACCAAGGTGAAGTTTATATGATATATTTTCCTTAATTTTTACACTGTCATCACGGTCACAAAGTATTCCTTCTCTAAAAGTTATAAAAAAAAAAAACTTATAGACCTCAAATCAATTCAATCACCTCATAAGTAAACTCAACACAGCCAGAAAACATAGATTTATACCAGGAACCTCAAAATAGCTCAATTAGTTCTTGAGATACCCCACACACTTATTGTATGAGGTATCGGGGGTCAATGCAATATGCTAACGAAGAAAATGCACATCCTGATTTTGATACCATCATCCAGAAAAGGTAACTTAAGTCCCTAAGGATCACGGAAAATGTATAAACGTTTACTGTCATTTTCTCGAAAGGGTTCAACTGACTTTCTTCCTTACTAAATTGACATTTGAATCTTGTAAAGACCTTTACTACCTTTACCTCGCTTTAACCACTAAAATCCATATTTGTAAAACAAATACTATATTTCAAATATTGTACTCTTTGTGCGTTATGCAAATATTTCTGAATAAGCTTGCGATTCACATAACTTTTCCATGTAGAAAATTTTTGCATATCATGACATGAGAAATGTAGCCTACCTATCTGTAGCTCTTGAAATTTAGAGTAAGTTCTTTATCGTTGCGTTGCACATGCCGGTGTTTTAAATCATCACTCTTGCAAATATTAAAATTAATAGCATTGTTTAAAATTTCTACTTGCACCAATGTTTCTATAAAAGGTAGCCATTACAATGGTCTTATGGGGATGATATCTTATAATTTTCCTTCCAGTTCCTAACTGTTATTTCTCCCATTTAAATCTACACACTAAAACCAAATGGAATTGCACCATCCCCTGAAAGAAAAGTAACGCGAGACACTGTTTCCCCTGTGACAGAGCCAGCGAGAGACCAAAGCCAAGAAACGAGGGTTCCGGTGGCAGTTGCTGTTGGAATCGCCGTGGCTTTGGTGCCCGTTCTCATGATGCTGATCGGAGTGCTTGTGAAAAGCAGGTTCTGCGGTGCTTGCAAGAGAAGGTCCAGACATGTCCCGGAGTTAGAGGGGCCCGAAAAGACGTCCCATAGCATGGACGTTGTCTCCACTTTGTCTGCAGAAGAAATTAATCCCGACATCATATCACATACTGCAGGTACATTTCAACACTTGATAT
>NC_090753.1:6768650-6771150 GCF_036898095.1 Palaemon carinicauda
TCAGTAGGGCATCAGATGTAGAACTTGTCCGCCCACTTGGTGATGCCAAAAACTGTTGTGGTAGTGGAAGGACTAACTCAGTTGTTTTATCGCCTCCTCTCTCACGCCAAATAAAATCTGAGGATGGAAGAAAACAGGAACGGTTAATAAAAGACTCTTCATTGGATCTTTGTTCGAGCACAGCTAGTTCCTCACCAGGGCACTCAACAAAAGAAAGTACAGTTTAAGGCTCTGAACAATTCTAGACTTTGTTGACAGCAGTTCCTTTTTTCAACTTTTATGGACAAGGATGTCTGTTGTCTGAATTGTGAATATTTGCACAGAAAAAAGTAGCGTTACTCATTGAATTACCTAATTGTTTTATATATATATATATATATATATATATATATATATATATATATATATATATGTGTGTGTGTGTGTGTGTATATATGTATATATATATATATATATATATATATATATATATATATATATATATATATATATATATATATATATATATATATATATATATATATAAATATATATTTGTCTGGGACTGCTGGACATTCCCTGCTCTAGAAAGGGACTGTGATATTTTGGCTTAATGAGTAATCATTTGAAATTGAATAGTTTTTTAGTTATGATTCAAATTCATACAGACAGGAAGAGAAAGAAAATATCATTGATAAAGAAAATCACCCGAGCTAAGCAAGAGTTTCTATGCTGGTACATCCTACTTACGACGTAACAGTACAATTCTAAAAGGCATCATAAACAATGATCTCAGCTCACTCATTCTGATGGTTAAAATATTTGGGAAACAAATAGTAATACAACAAATGCCAATTTAATAGCAAATATAAGTGAATTTCAATTTAAATCATGATTTTGATATTATCTAGTTGAATAGTCTCCGGCGATATTTAAACAGACATTACATGGGCACTAAAATTCTACAGCTATTAATTGAATTATGGATAGGACTAATGTTAACAAAAGCATTTACATATATAGCTGGTTTTATTTTTCAAAATCCTACAGTAATATATGGATCATAGATGCTTTTCATTTAGATCACTTAAATTCACACACATAGGTTGTTTATATACCAGGATAACTTCCATGAACAAAATTAACTTCCTTTACTATCTATTGAATTTTTTTCTTTCTTTATTTATCAAAACTGAGTTCACCTTTAGTTACCTATAAAAAACTTTACAAACCTAAAAACCAATACAATATTCAATGAAGGAGTGATTATAACTCTTTGTAATTTGTTCATGAATGATTAATAAGAGAAAACTTTCATATTTTGTATGATTTTCTAAAACTCGTTTTCTTCGCGTTCTTAACACTCCATCTAATCACAATTTCCACAGTGAAGCCGTAGCAGGACATAAATTCCATAAATTCATTGCTTTATTCCATTACAAAAATTGACTAAACTTTATGAATTTGTTACTATTTTACTCTATTAGATAGTGTTAACAGGAAAATGGTTAAACGATCAGGTTATTTTTAGTTAGACTATGTGACTGATTGGTGTTGTTACCTTACACGTTATACAATGTTTTGATATTTAATATTCTTCTCCAATCAAATCAAAGTTATTCAGCTGTAGATATAATTAATGAATACTTTACCAAATACGAATAATACGGATTACTGGAGCATATTATCAAGGAAATGTATAACTTGAAAATTTTTGATGTATATCTAATCAATATATATATATATATATATATATATACACATATTATATATATATATATATATATATATATATATATATATGTATATATATATATATATATATATATATATATATATATATATATATATATATTATATATATATATATATATATATATATATATATATATATATATATACGTGTATTGAAATATATATATATTTATATATATATATATATATATATATATATATATATATATATATATATATATATATATATATATATATATATGTATATATATACATAGATGTATACATATTTATATTTATATATACTATATATACATACATATATCTATATATATATATATATATATATATATATATATATATATATATATATATATATATATATATATATATGTATATATATACAGTATACATACATATATATATATATATATATATATATATATATATATATATATATATATATATATATATATACTGCTACAGAAATATCTCCAGTCTTTTTTGAAATGTCGAATTTTAAAACACGAGGTTTTATTAAAGAAACTAAAGTGGGTGTATTAAATACAAAATATAATTGTAAGAAGGGGACCTAATTTGATTATGGTGCAACTGTTTATCTTGGTTTCCTGGAGATAATATGAATATATAATTTTTTTTTCTTTATAAATCATTTTATTGTCTTTTACTATATTGTTCCAGAAGAAAATTATTTTGGTAGAAGGGTTTACGAAAAAGACCATTTTGAAAAGATTATACCGAAGAAATAATAATTCATTTTAGGTGG
>NC_090753.1:6776150-6788650 GCF_036898095.1 Palaemon carinicauda
ACAGGTACAACTTCACTATGGGACGCATGATCTGGCCATGGGAGGTTTTGAGGGTAGCTACCCTAACTACATTGTCAGACCCCATATGCACCTGAATCACCTGACCCAGCTTCCATTTGTTTCTTGGCCCTTCATCATGTAAGAGGACGACATCTCCTATTTTGGGCCAAAAATTATGTTGGACTCCAATTCGATGAGTCTCTCTTAAAGAAATCAAATATTCATGTTCCCATCTTTTCCATAACTGATCACACAATTTGGATATGTAAAGGAATCTCCTTTCTACATTTTCAGTTTTACTATACAATGGGTCTTCAGATACCTCCTCTCAATTAATAGTTTCCTTGGGAAAGGATCTTAATTTCCTACCCAAGATCAGGTGATTAGGAGTTAAAATCTCCTTCTGATCAAGGTCCCCCGATGTGTAGCTTAGTGGCCTGTCATTTATGATGGATTCCAATTCCCCCAAAATGCAGGATAATTCATCATAACTTAAAAGAGCTTGACCGATTACCTTCTTCATTCGGGTTTTCAATGGTCCGATCAATCTCTCCCAGATTGCACCAAACCAAGGTGCTCTTGCTGGTATAAATTTCCACTTACACTCTATTTTCTCCAGAAGGTTTTGAAAAAGGGGGCTATCTGCCATTGTTTTCAGATTTTCAGATGCTGCTACGAAAGTAGTGGCGTTGTCACTCAACATTAGTGAAGAAAAGCCTTTACGGCTGCTAAACTTCCGGAAGGCCATGAGGAATGAGTCAGAGGACTGATTTCTGACTACTTCCAGATGTATACTCCTAGTGATCGAGCATGTGAATAGTATGTCATACACCTTCTCCGGATTTTGCTTCCCTTCCTTTATCCATGACGCCCCGATGTAATCCACCCCCGTAACGCTAAAAGTTGTTTCCGTTGTACCCGGAATTCCGGTAATGGGGGCATTATGTTAGTTCTATATGGTTTTCCTTGAACTTTCTTACAGATCAAGCAATGATGTAACACGCTCTTGACCAGTTGTCGCAGCTGTGGAATCCAGAACTCCTGTCTTACACTAACTACAGTAGCGTTCACCCCCATGTGTGCTTGCATCACATGATGTCGTCTTATTAACAACTTACTCAGAACACAACCCTTTGGCAGTAAAGTAGGAAATTTGACTTCTTCAGGCAGTGTCGCGTGTTCCAACCTGCCTCTACATCTCATTACATTATTATCCAAAAACATATTCAACTGGCGAATTAATGTCAATTTTGGGTTTGTTTCCTCCCTTTTCAGGGCTTTATATTCTTCTGGAAAGTACTCTTTCTGCACGAGAACAATTGTTTTGACCTTTCCTTCTTGTAACTCTTCCAGAGTCAAACTACCAGTTTTTCTGTCATTGGTTGATAGTTTGCAATTCTTTACAAATCGCATTATCCAAGCTATGGTCTAAAAGACCTTGTCAGCTCTGCTGAATCTTTCCCAATCCAGCAGGTGTGTTGCATCTATGTCCCCTACAACATTGACCGCAATGTCCTGTTCACCCTGTATATGTGTACACCAAACCCATGACCTATCAATTGGCCGAGTGTGATTTTTTAACCAAGGGGGTCCCTCCCACCAAAAGGAGTTCTTTGCTAACACCTTAGCACTCTTTCCCCGTGTCAGCCAATCACTGGGATTTTCAGATGACGGTACGTAAGACAAGACTGACCCCGGAATCAAAGAGTTAATCTCAATTACTCTGTTTTTCACAAACACAGGCAAAACATTACTGGACATAATCCAGCTAAGGGCGACTTTACTGTCTGACCAGACATATAATTGTTTAAATTCCTTCTCATCAAAGGAGTCAATAATAAATTTTGTCATTCTTGCTCCTAACAACAATGCCATTAGTTCCAATTTCGGAATTGTCAATTCCTAAATGGGCGCCACTCGGCCCTTTGCTAAAATTATATTAGAGCTTTCACCATTTGCTCTATAGGCCACACAACCATATGAAGTTTCGCTAGCATCGCAGAATATGTGTAAGGTATCACCAGTTCCTAGGCTAGCACTCCTAGGAAAAGATATTTCAAAACACTTCTCCAAGTCCTAGCGTATTTCACTCCATTCCTCTTGTAGCGAGTTGGTGAGTTGTTCGTCCCAATCCAGATGTTCCTTCCACAATATTTGCAAAAATATCCTTGCTTTCATAGTAACAGGGAGAAGCAATCCCAATGGATCGTATATTTGGGCAATGGTACTGAGAATCTCTCTCTTTGTTTGACTCGATCTATTAATATGAGTTGGATTTATAGTTAAAAGGTCTTTAATTATATCCCAATTCAATCCCAATACTTTATGAATTTGTTTTTGTTTGGCTTCAATTTGATAAACAGCAGCAATAGTTTGTATAGACTCGCTATTGCTAACCCACTCCTTCAAATATAAGTGAGCCTGAGCAAATATTTTGTTAGCATTAAAGTATAAATCCATCAACTCAGATTTACTATTAGCCGTAAATTGCAAATTATCTACATACAAACCTTTCTTCAGTCTTTCCACTACATCCACTGTATTGGACCGGGGTAACCACGAGACCACAGTGGACAAGTGATGCTTGATGGTTGTATTTAGAAGAAAAGGTGAGCATGTAGCTCCAAATAATACTACTCTAAATCTGTATACTATTAATTTACTATTGGGATCTGTTGGATTTTCTAACCATAAAAAAACGCGTATAATTGTGATCTTCTTCGCGTAACTTTACCATTAAAAATGCCTTCTCAATATCACTAATGCAAGCAAAAGTGTCAGTTCTAAATTGCAGCAGGACTCTGAGTAGATCAGCCGTTACGTGTGGTCCAGTCCATACACAATCATTCAGGCTTAATCCATTTTTACCTTGTTTTGATGAGCAATCAAACACTATTCTTATTGGAGTAGTTGCACTCTCTCTAAGCACTCCACATCAGATTTATTATAGATCACCTTCTCAATGAATCCTCTATCTTCTTGCTCTTGCATGATTTTCTGATAATGATCCAAGTAATCCACATTCTTCTGAAACTTGATGCTCTGCTGTCGAAGTCTACTCATGGCTAAACCAAAATTTGTCTTCAATCTGAATCTATTGGTTCTCCACGGCAACGCCACAACATACTGTTTATCAATTTCAGAATAGTTTATATTGCTCTCAAAGTCCTTTAAGACCCTCTGGTCTTGTTCTGGCAACTCACTGCAATCTATTCCCAGTCTGTCCAAACTCCACAATGTGTCCAGATCAGTCTTGGGAATTTCATTATGAGTAGCTTCAATTCCTTCAGTTTGTACAGCTAGCTTCAAAATTGTCACTTGAGTCTCCCTAGTGGGGGGAGCACTACATGTGCCTGACACCACATAACCGAATATGGTTGGCAATAATATTAAGTTTCTAACTCTTTTGAACCCTGGGTGCAAAATATTATAAACATTATTAACCCCTATCAAGAATTCAATAGTTGATCGATTCTCAACAAGCAAATCAAAATCTTTATCAGCCATGCTGATCTTAGCATTACATAACGACTTTAAACTTCTCTTAACGTCGAATTTCTTCGCATATTCTGGCAATTCATCCACCACTATACAGTCCATTATTATCAACTTACCTTTATGCGGTATGGCGACGCTTATCAACTCGTATTCATGAACAGGTTTACTAGCTAGATAACCTCTCAAGGCTATCTTTTCAACTCCTTTGGACCTATATTGCAGTCTCTCTAGAGCCGATCTTTTAATAAATGTCCTCTCGGCACAAGTATCCAACAGCCCCCTAAGTCGTACCATTCGACCTTTCTTCCCTTTCAGGGGAATTGTTGCTGTTGGTAATATGAATTGCTTACCTGACTTATTTGGTTTGTCCTGCTCATTTAATGATAGCATTCCACTTGTACACCACTTTGTTTATTCTTGCTTGGCTTTTTTGTTTGGTCTCTATCACACAAGATGTGATAATGTCTCATCTTACAACCATTATTGCAACTTGATTTGTCACAGTTCACACTAAAATGCTTCTTAGAAGCGCACACAAAACATAACTGCAAAGCTCTGATGCGATTCAACCTTTCATCTCTGGTTGCGTAAGTTTTGCACTGTGTCCACCAATGTTCTTTATCACAAAGAGCACATCTTGTGGATTGCTGATGGCTGGACTTATTCACATTTTCCTTGGTTTTCTGTCTAACAGCTTGGGATTGATTTACCGTGAATGTAGATATTGACAACAGAGTTTCAGTTTTATTCACATCAGTTCAAACAAAAGTTCTTAGATTGCGAATCTCCTCTTCTAGGTATTTCTTAAAGGTGTCTAATACCAACCAATCGTCTCCACACCTACGCTTCACAGTCTCACTCACGCTTTGAGGCAATTTGGTATAGAGCAAAATAACATAAAGCTCATTTAATTCCAGCGTTTCACTTTCCAGCGATCTTATTGAGCATTCAAAATTAGCTCTGAAAGTTTGCAATGATTCAGAATTGGCAGAAGGAGACTGCATTTCTAGCAATCTTCTCACCAGAACATGCTTCATTTCATCTCTCTTTCTATAACTAGATAGGAGAAGAGCTACAGCTTGTGGATAACTGGCGGCCTCAAATTTAAATCCCGAGATTAATTTCGAAGCTTCTCCTGTGAGCGAACTTCGTAAATACGAAAATTTCTGAATTGGTTCCAAGTCTTTTCGCTGATGTACTGACACATCGTATAGTTCCCAGAAGGAATCCATTCCAATATATCTCCAGAGTAATGCAGAAGATCCAGTTTGGGCAATATAATACTGGCTGTAGGTAGTGGCAGTGGTTGCGTTAGCGGATCTAGTAACTTCAAATTGTTAGTAATAGAGCTATTGAGTTTGCCAATGTGTGTACGGACGTCTCTTGCATATTCAGCTTGATTTATTATTTCATCAGACATTTCTTTTTCTTTAACTAAATCTAAAATTTGTTCATCCAAAACAAGAACTTAGTTAAAATTATCTAAAATAGAATCCCTATGGGAAGTTATAGCATCAATATCAGTTGAATTGATCACTTCTGTCATCTTCCAAATAAAACGTGTGATAACGGATTTATAACCGCCACGTCTACGCTTCAACGACTCCATTGTGACAAGACCAAGCTCAGACAATACAAATACAATATCTTCAAATTTTCAATAAATAATAAATATGCATCCAACTATAATAACTGGGTTCAAAAGTTTTAAATTAGCAAATTTTTTCAAAGGTGACTCATCACCCAATAATTTTCTCCCAAATTAAACAATGAAAAGGAGAAATTTTATAATACGTGCGTAGTGGAATGTGCAGGCCCTGTCCCATACTTAACCCAGCCCTAAATCTGAAGGGGAAGGACGGGGTAACCACGATCCTACTCACCTTCTACCACCCTTTACTTTTCACATATTTATTTGACTCAATGCAAATACGTTGAGCCAACGCCTTGTAACTTTTATGATGGAAATGAATCCCATCTCTGGCTATATCACCTTCTGATAATAAAGTAGTGATCACCCTAACTCTTGTATCTCTCTTTAATTTTTGGTTTAAACAGTTTTTTCTCTTTTGATAGTTCTCGGCAGAGGTTCTACATGGTGTTTTACGTATTTCTATTATCATAAAAAAAACCTCTGAATTATTGATTGTACGTAGACTCTAATAATCCTAGAATATTTTTGTGAATACTATTCACCAAGTTAGGGTTATCTCCTGGTACATCTAAGTCATTGCTACCTATGAACAAGATAGTGATACTAGGCCCATAGGTAGTAAGTTCGGTTATCAGGCCAGGTGTTATTAGGTTGGTTGTAACAGCCCGTGGTCTACCAAATGTCTTATATTCTAAGGGTTCCAATAATGCCGATCTACCACTATGAAAACAATTCTCCATATGGGTGACATGAGAATGTCCCACAATAGCTACTTTACGCTTCATTGCTAAATTGTTAAACGAGAAATATTCTAACAAGAGAAAATTTACATTAATTCAAAGTAAAGGAAAATAACAAAACCAAATTTAAGGCTTAAGGCAAGCAGGACAAGGCCTTACTAATTTAATCAAACTTCATATTTGAAACCGTTTTAATCAAGCCGGAAGTGCCTCTAACCTACAAATAGCGCGAAAAAAAAGTATTTACTATTTCTTGCGGCACCACACAAAGAGAAAATGAGACGGGTTAACCATGTCTGGTTATGTAGGCAGGATACCGCATACCAATTTAAAGAAATGCGCAAAAACAAAAGGATTCAACAAGGTTAGGGAGGGTAGGCATTATCCAGCAAAACATCAACGCAACATAGTTATTAGCAAGAAAACCCTGCGTAAATGTCCAATAGAATCACCAACGGTATTAATCGTACATGTAACTAAACCAGAAAATTATTATATGATCGGCGTTCAAAACTTAGAAATTATCGAAAAATCCCACAAATTTCACATAAACCTGGTTAATACGGCAACACATGCGGACTCATACTAAAGATTCATCAAACAGGCTTACGACTTCGTATATCCCGCGAACAAGTACTACAAACTATTACCAAGTTGGCTCACAACACCAAATATACTGCCGACATATCCTGGTCACGGCACCAAATATCGTTACTTATTAGGGTCAAACAAGCAACAACATATAATGACTTTAGTCAATTACAGAAACTACTAATTACCAGATTCGTTTAAGAGAACTCAGGACCCTTTCTCTACATAAAGAAATTCATTGCGTTGTGTTACAAAAACAAATGGACATACTATATTCTATTGAGCTTTTCCCCCCAATCATTACTTACTAGTTTCATATGAAGTTCTTGCCGAGTTCGGATTACTATAGAGGCATGGGTAAACCAAGATACCACTAATATATATTTAATTTTACCCAGTCACGAAATCCCACGCACAGATATGCATATCCCTAGCGATTTATCCCATTCAAGGCAATTAAATAATAGATAAAACTCATCCAAACTTCGGTTGACTACTTCATCCACTTCATTAAACGCTGGGAAGGAACGGCATTGTTAATCAAAGTGAAATTCTCTTTACTCTGATTAAGTTCTACTGTTACCAAACCACGCTACGAACGTTGAGACTTGAGAAGCGACAGTCAGCAACTGTGGCCGTTAGCTCTGTTGTCTCTGTCGTAAAAATAATGCGTTCGCTCTCTCTCCCAAAGCTACGACTTCCGCTTCGTTCGCTCACAACTAAAGAAACAACAAAACAAACGAAACCAACTATCCAATACAAACCGAACGAAACTATCAAACAACTTACATCGCATGGTTAACCACTTATATAACTATTCACAAGACAATATTCCTTGGTAACAATGCTTATTACAATTAAATATAAATAAAACATTCATTTGTACACAAACCTTCACATTTCCACTTAACGCAATGTACTATAAGGGAACATTTCCATATACAACATGAACATAAATATTCAATAACCACTGATTTTCCATGTCGTTATTGTAAGTAACGACAAAGCTCTTCCCTTGTTTTCTTTCCTCACTGGGCTAAATTTTCTTGTTGGAGCCTTTAGGCTTATAGCATCCTGCCATTTTAATTAGGATTCTAGCTTTGCAAGTAATAATAATAACAACAATAATAATAATAATAATAATAATAATAATAATAATAATAATAATACAGTAAGTTAGCCAAGGCACGAATCACCCATCCAGATACTACCGCTACAGGGTTATTGGACCCTTTGACTAGCCAGACAGTGTTACAATAGATCTCTCACTCTGGCTACGACTCATTTTACTTTGCCTCCATATACCGAATAGTCTGGCCTACTCATTCCACATTCATCTCTGTCCTAATACACCTGACAACACTAAGATTACTATTTATTTTTTTTTTCGCTCAAGGTATCAGCTATTAAAGTTCAATTGTTTAGTTGCTACTTTTTTCTTGGTAAGTGTATAAAGAGATTTCAATATCATTATGCCTAAGTTTGATTTATTCAAGTTGAATCTTTTTTACTCCTTTTAATTCTTATCCTATCCAGAGACATTACACAAGATCCGGGACCAGTGTGTCTTAGATCTTGCAAGGGTGGTTAACTGCATTGCAATATTAGTGGCCTACTCACCAGCTTTCAAGACCTAACAGATGCATTCAGTAGGTACGATATTATTTAATGCTCAGAAACTGGTTTCTCTATAAGGCATTAATTTGATATCCTTTTAACTCGTTTAGAGAAGTCATTAATTTAAAAAAGGCTATGATTCCAATGCAAGGGGAGTGCCTGTGTATATTAAAAATAAATAGCCTGCTTCTCTTTGAGTCTTGCTAAAATTTCATATGATCAAGGTACAAAATGTTTCTGGCAGGCATAACAACTGTTTGTGTTCGATCTACCTTCAACAAGATATGGATGATTCCTTCGTCAATTGCATTTTTGTTATTATGGTTAAGATGCTTGAAGATTACAGAAAATCCTCATAGGTTTTTGTTGACTATTTCAATGTTTACTATACATAGCGAGTAGTTAAATAATAGTGTTTCTCCTTCTGATCGCTATGGTTTGAGAGCTTTAGACTGCTTTGGAATTAGGCTGCTAGGAAATGATACGTGGCGCTACTCGTTGGTCTTGTAACAGCATGCACATACTATATACCGACTCCCCTGATATCTCAATTACAAGTAATTTTGGTTTTCCAGTTAGGACATCTGATCATACCCTAATTTCATTAGTAGTGCAGACATGGCAGCCTTCCCTGGATGTGTTATAAGTAAGTAAATTTATATAAAATCCTGAGCTGACTGGAAGGACATTTTGACTAATCTTTAGTGCTTTGATTGATCACAAATTTATAATATTGTAGATCGTGTTGTTCCTTTGAATGAGAGTCTAGTGCAACATAATTGATAGGCGTATCCCTCTCGTGTGCTAAGTTACCGAGTGAAAGACAAACGTTGGTACAATAACGATTATAGACGTGCTTATTTGGAGAAGCAAAAGGCCTGTCATCTTTGGAAGGGCTCACTAACCTTTGAGTGGAAGACAAATGAGCGCAAGAGAATTGAGAGCTGACAAATGAGTTGAAGACAGTTTTGCGCAGTAACATTTGAGCACAGACATTCAAGCATCATAACTTCAAAGTACTGTTAATATTAGTTTGATTAAAAACATTCTCTCTCTCTCTCTCTCTCTCTCTCTCTCTCTCTCTCTCTCTCTCTCTCTCTCTCTCTCTCTCTCTCTCTCTTCGTATTTTTTGTATGGTTATTACAGTAGCAAGTCACAATTTTGAAAAGTATTCCACTTAGGAAATATCATTAAATAACTTTGAAATAGGTTTCTTGCTTTATAGTGAAACATTGGGGAGTGAAATGAAACAATTCTAATCTTTATTCGTTATCATTTGTAGAGGAAAATCATTAAAAAAATCATAAAAAATAGAAATGTGACACCTGCATTTATCATTAATCCCTGTAAATAGAAAACATAGTAAAGGAAAGACGGGAAGGTCGCATGGATTTCTGGGAGCATTTGCCCACTTTAGTAGGTGGCGTTGGCAACAGATGGAGCTGGTAAATTGTTTGCTTGTCTTCTTGTGATGATCTTGTCATCTCAGTGCTGTCATTGATGGAAAATTTCCACTGGTGTTCGTTTCAAACTATGCAGAATGTTCTTTTAGCTTAATGCAAATGTAGGTTGCACCATGTATAAAAAAAGATATATATATATATATATATATATATATATATATATATATATATATATATATATATATATATATATATATATATATATATATATATATATTGGAAAAAATGTACTAATGCTTTTTATATCTTATTATGAACTTGTATTTGGTTCTTTGATACTTTTCCAGGGAATATATGATCCAACAATATGACAAATGTAAGTGAAGTCTACAAGACCACCAGAGTATTGTCATTGCCCTGAGTAGGCTTATAATTAGTTGCCAGTTCTGTATATATTTTCCTTAGCAATAAACGAAATTCTAATGGTGCATTTATCTTGATGTCGTTGAAAAGGTAAGGTGCGTATGATTACAAATTGCATAAGTACGTGTACTTCAATAAAGTTACAGATTATAAAATGAAATAGGACTTATTAGAGGCAGAGACCGCTTCAAGATGCCATTATTTTACCAATATAGCAGCAGACATGTATCTATTGAAACTAAAATCCTGATGAATGCAGGAACAAGTAGATCATCTTTTCCGACACCGATTTTTTGAGCAAGTGTTATTTACGTTTCATTTCGTTTTTCTATTATTTCTTTGTACCCATTCCTCGTTGGGTTATTTTTCCTTGTTGGAGCCTTTGGGCTTATAGTATCCTGCTTTTCCGACAATGGTTGTATCCTATATAATAATAATAATAATAATAATAATAATAATAATAATAATAATAATAATAATAATAATTCTTATGAATGGGTGCAAGACAAATGATCACCAACAACAGTAACAACGAACATGTTTAAAGCACACTGGGATCGGAGTTGTAACGGCTCTCTCGCCCACGTATCCAATCCTATCCCATATCCTTCGAGACAAAGTTAACTGTATTCGGGGAAGGATAGCTGTGGTTTTTTTAAACACGGCCCTGTTTCATACACGATATCTCGTGGGATATTGGCTATAGGGGTTAGAGCCCTTCAATAACTTTACAGGTAAAATTCTCTGGCATATCACTCGCAGGAAATATCCCAAGTAGAAAGCTGCCTTTGAGAAACTTCCATCAGGACGACATGGCTATCTCACCAAAAAATAGTTCTCCTACGTCAAAATCCCATTGGAACGCAGACATTTAAGCGAAATCAATTCAAAATCTCTCTCTCTCTCTCTCTCTCTCTCTCTCTCTCTCTCTCTCTCTCTCTCTCTCTCTCTCTCTCTCTCTCTCTTCGTATTAATAACAATAGCTGGTTACAATCATTGAAACTATTCCATATTTGAAAAATTATTAAGTTTGCTGCTGTATTCTGAAAGATGGGAAATATCATTTTGACAATACCTAATATCTATTCTTTAGTATTTGTGAATAAAATCTTTATCCAAACAGAAATATAAAACAGAAATGTAATACCTATAATTTATATTTATCTCTGCAATTGCCAAACACAGTAAAGGAATGACTGGAACATTGCTTGAATTTCTGTTAGCATTTACCAGCCTCAGTAGGTAGCGTTGGCAACGGATGAAGGGGGTATATTGTTTGCTTCCGTCTGTTACTAATTTACTCAACTCAGTGTTGTTAGATGGAAAACTTCCACCAGTGTTCATTTCAAACTATATAAGATTCTTTTTTTTTTTTTTTTTCATCAAGGTTTATAAAAATGTATGCTTCACCATAGATTATAAAATACCATTGGATAAATTTTACTGATTTTTCTCTCTTTCAATTTCGTACTCCGATGCTTCTGTGGTGAATTTGATATCTCACTATCTGGCAACGCTGACTCAAGTCTTAAAAAATCAGAACAATACCGTCGCCATATGTGTGAATAGTAGACGGCGTTTAGTTTATTGTAGGTAATGAAGACATCTGCCACCACATGAATTCCTTTTTGGACATTTATGCATATGCAAATTTTGTTTAGCATGACTATGCAATGTTTCCAGTAGCAATTACTTAATTATGTTTCCAAAAGCTAATTGCTATTTTTTTTTCTTTTTTTTTTATTCTTCAAATGCTAGATTGATTGCTAAAATCTTTGGTCGGCTTTTAGATATTCATAGATTGCAACCGTCTGTAATACGTAAGGATACTTTACTGTTAAATACTTCATACTTTACCGTTGAATACTTCCCAAGTCAATCACATTCAAAGGGATGATCCAGCTTAGTCTTGACACCCCAAGCCACTTGTACTTTATTCATCTATTTTCTCACATTACCTTAGCAGTGAGCTTTTCCGTCTCATCGGCTGTGACTGCAGCTGCAGAACTGTTAGAATGGACATTAGAACTAAAATTTTAAACTTATACAGTGAAAACTTAGCTACATTGCTAATTCAATCTTTATCGCAGGAGTTTTAATTCGCTTTTCTAGGAGAAAGACATTCCACAATTAAACCATTGTTCTTTTGTCATGGGTAGTTCCATAGCCATTATCATGTGGTAGTGTTCTCTTGTTCCATGTTACGCTCAGGTACACTATTCTATCTGTTTCCTTATTTCATCTTATCACTGGGCTATAATTTTTTTGAAACACTTTGGATTATGGAATTCTGGTTTTCCAACTAGGGTTGTAGCTTAGATAATAATAATAATAATAATAATAATAATAATAATAATAATAATAATAATAATAATAATAATAATAATAATAATAATAATAATAATAATTTCAAAATTATCGAACGACCTTACTACGAGAAACGAATGAAAAGTCACAGGGAGTCAGGTAAGAAAGGAACTATTCATAGAAACCTCTCAAATGATAAAAATGGAGAAAGAGACCGGTAAGTATTGTTAACTGTGATTTGCATCGTTGGCTCCATGGTTTTATGGC
>NC_090753.1:6801150-6823650 GCF_036898095.1 Palaemon carinicauda
TATATATATATATAATTATACATACATACATACATATATATATATATATATATATATATATATATATATATATATATATATATATATATATATATATATATATATATATTATATATATATATATATATATATATATATATATATGTATATATATATAGGTAGTAGATTTTTGCTAGTAAATATTGAATTGATTCAGTGCAATATGAGCTTTATAGTTTGCTATGAACCAACAAATGACTCCACTGAAGAAATGAAAGATGAATAATATAGATGAGATCCCAGAGAGAGATATGAAAATCGTGATTGCTGACTTCAACACTAAAGTGTCAAGGAATAATTATGGTATACAGAATATAGTGGTTGTTGAGGGTCTTAGGGAAGTCGCAAATTATAATGGAGCACATCTAATAAGTTTCTTTTCAACAAACAATCTTTTTATTGTTTCTACTCTTTCCCAGTAAAAGCGCATCAACTAATATATATGGACTTCACCATGTGGTATAAGATTTTCTGAAATTCTTGTCACCCTTTGCATTTAGATCTTCCAGGACAGTTCATCCTGTTCGTAATATTAGGCCTGGAGTTTATTCTAATAGCCCTGCCTAATCCACCCCGAGTCTCAACACTACACATTATTCTAGAAGTTTTATCCCAGTTATCACCAAGTTTTGAAATGATCTTTACCATTGGGTAGTTGAATCGGTAGAACTTAAAAAAATCAAGCTGCAGTAATTGTTTTTATGTTGAACAGGCTGACATAAGTCTTTCTATAATCTATATATGAAGAATCTGTGTTTATATTGTTAGTGTTCTTAATTTTCTTTTTTTTTTAAATTGTTCGTTTATATCTCATATCGTTTTTTTATTTCCTTATTTCCTTTCCTCACTGAGCTATTTGAAACCTTCAGGCCTATACCTTCTTGCTTTTCTATCCAGGGTTGTAGCTTAAATGATAATAATAATAATAATAATAATAATAATAATAATAATAATAATAATAATAATAATAATAATAATAATAATAATTATTATTATTATAATTACCTTTTACTTTCTAATATGAAATAAAAAACCCTATACTCAATTTTTTCAATGGTTATTTACATGTTACCATGAACCAAAAAGTCATTCCCAAGACCACCATCACCACCTCGTTTCGGTACACATATCTTCAATCACTGCTCTTTCACCCTCTGAAATCCTACAGATAATTTTCATTCCTAAGACCGCCATCACCACCTCTTTTCGGTACACATATCTTCAATCACTCCTCTTTTACCCTGTGAAATCCTACAGATAATTTTCAATTTCTTATGGATAGCCTCATAAGGAACTACCCCCTCTGTGCATGTTACGTGGACGACACACTTGTGGTCCCTTCCTTCAAAGAGGAACACCTCCATCCTGTACGCATCTTTATCGACAGTTAACAACAGTATGGCTTTTAGTCAGCTATAAGTCCACCCTTTCCCTGGGAAGGTAGCAGCCGTTTAGAGCTTCCTCGCGCCATGAACTCCCAAAGCACTGCAAGAATTCTTGTGTGTGATCAACTATTATCACCAGTTCCTGCCAGCCATTGCAAGCACTGTTTCCCAACTCTATGCCTCCCTCAAGGGCAAAACAAAAGACCTGAAGTAAGGTCTCCCACAAGAAGCAACCTTCTTCAATGCAAAGAATGTCCTATCGACTGCTGATATTCTCACTTTTCCCGTGCCTCATGCCGCTCTCCTTCTTTCTACCGATGTCTATGACCTGGCTATTGGTGCATTACTCAAGTAGGTAATCAAAGGATCACCCCACCCATTGGCCCTCTTCAGTATAAATCTGCTCAAGGTGCAATCCTGCTGCTCAACCTTCGACCGCGAATTGCTGGTGAGGCATTTGGATGTCCATCACTTTCAACACTTCTTCAAAAATATATCCTTTGATATTCAAACGTACCACATGTCACTGGTGCACGTCTTCACTCAACAGCCCTACATCTGGTCTGCCCATCAACGCCCATATCTCTCCACCATGATTAAATACAATTGCACACTTCCGCACGTCCCGTAGCCACTATTTTATCAAGAATCACATTGGCTGCCATTAACCAGGGATTAGAATACAACACCTTGGCAGAAGACCAACGAGAAGAACCCTTCAACCAACCGTGTAGGGCATCCTGCACATTCATGCTATGGGAAGATGTCACCCTCTAAGACTCCAATGCCCCCATCCTCTGTGACGTCAAAACTGGTAGACAACGACCATGGATACATGCCCCCACTGCGGTGACAGGTTTTCGACTACCCTCATGGCCTCTCACATCCCTCGGGCCGACATACTGCTCAGTTAATGAAGTTTAAGTTTATTTGTCACAGAATTACTCTGAAGCATCTATTAGCTCCTTCAAGAATCATGGGGACTGTAAGATTTGATCTTACGTTTCAAAATACTAAGTCTAGTAACCTTTCTCCCTCTTATTGAGAAATTTTATGAACTTCCTTTAGGTATCTTAACAAACTAAGAAAATATGTAAATCCTTCTTACCTTATAAACGCTATGAATTTTCTTCGTTACAGCAGTGTATGCTCTGCATTAAACGTCTAAACATCCTTATAATAATCTTAAATGACTTCCGTTCTTTGTAGCAGGATAACTTTTTCAACTTAAAAATTTCTCTTGATTGTAGACTTGGGTCTCGCGAAATTTCAACTCTGAGACTGAACAAAATTATGTAAATTCTTTTCTAGTGGAACTTCAAATGTTCAAACATCCAGCGAATGTTTTTATGTTGAACAAGATGATATACGTCACTTTATATTTAATATTTGAACGGTCTGTTTAAATGTTGTTCTAAAAATATACAATATTGATTGTTCAATAAGTCTTTTGTAGTTTCTTATTTTTTTATTACCATTCCTCATTGGCTATTTTTCCCTGTAGGAACCCTTGGCCTCATAGCACCCTGCGTTTCCTTAGCTAATAATAATAATAATAATAATAATAATAATAATAATAATAATAATGATAACATTGATAATATTAATGATGAAATGATGAAAAATATTAAATTTTCGAGATATCATTATTTAAACATTTCTAATCTTAATTCGTTATTATTTGTAAATAAGAATAACATTATAGAGAATCATAAAAAAAAAACAATGAGACAGCCTCATTCTTAGTTCGTCTCTGTAATTACCGATCACATACAAGGGGAAAAGGGAACGTCGCTGGGATTTCACTGAGCATTTGCCTGCTTTAGTAGGTGGTGCTGGCAACAGATGGCGCTGGCACATTGTTTCCTGGTCATATGTTACAGATTTATTCGACTAAGGTTTGTCAGATAGAGAATTTTCATTTTCTTTCTCTCTTTTCTTTCAATCTTTAGAGGATTTTTTTTATGCCTTCATACAAAAATATGTTGCACCACAAATAAATAAAAATAATATTGGAAAAAAAAACTAATGATTTCTCTATTTTCATATATTCTCTTGTGTTGTATTTTTTATGCTTTCCTGGTGAATTTGGGATATAATAAACTGGCAACGCTGAATCAAGTCTTCAAAACAATAACAGTAATACCGTCGACATATGCATTAATAGTAGCCGGATCTGTACACTGTACATTGCGCTTTAAAAATGAAATATGAGTTAATGTTTATTTTATTTATTTTTTTTCTTTTTGCATTTTCAATGCAAAGTTAAGATGGTGTTGCAGAGTGAATGTATATGATTATAACTTGCAAAACATATGTACTTTTTTCTCAGAATCCCGGTTTAAACTTCACGAGGCCTCCATTTTACTGATGTTGGGGCGGACTTATACCTCATGAAATACAGAAAAAAGTAGAGCATCATTCTGTCTACCTATATTTCTGTATCGTATGACTAAAACATGACTTAAATAGTCTAAGACAATAATAGACCACCCACCACTTGTCTTTTGCCCTCTTTTTTTATTTGAACTTTGGCACAGGTTCTTTTCATATGCGTGTCATAGTCTGTAAGTTATGTTTTCAATATTATATACAGTAATACAGAGACTAACCTTAACTTGCCTTTTTGTAGATGTGTACAAAGTCTAAAAATAACAATATATGCATAGTCGATGGATTAATAATACTAACAAATATCACATATCACATGTAGGATTTAAATTAGGTATTAGGTATTTGGTATTAGGTATCAATTATCAGCTATTAGTTATTAGGTATTAAGTATTAGGTATATATCAGATATTACGTATTAAGTATTAGGTATAAGGTATTAGATATTATGTATTAGGTATTAGGAATTAGTTATTAATAATTGAGTATTAAATATTACGTGTTAGGTATTAGGTATTGAGTAATAGGTATAAGGTATTAGGTATTAGGTATGAGGTATTAGGTTTATGGTATTAGGTATTAAGTATTAAATATTAAGTGTTAAGTATTAAGCATTAGGTATTTGAAATTGTATATTAATTATTAAAAATAAAGCATAAGGTATTTGGGATCAGGTATTAGGTATTAGGTAGTAAGTATAAAGTAACTATATATTGGATTTAGATTTTGTAATATATCATCGTCCAGGGTAAAGGAAGCAAGTCCTCGGCTTATGAGAAAACGAACACGTTACATAAGTACGAATAAGTATATAGGTAGTCTAATGATCAATGCAATTTCATGCAAATATAAGGAAAATCGCAATTTAATATTGGACCAATTATTTGATATCTTATAGTACCTGTCAAAAATTTACATTTATTCCCCTTGAATAAAAGTATTCTTAGTTTTAAGAGTGTTCGTTTTTTAATGTATTTCCCATTTTCTATGAATATATGTTTAAATGTGATTATTTTCCTCCACAGAAGTAGTTTTATCATATTAACTATATCAATGAGTTTGTATGAATTAGTATAATAATATTTAAAGTAATAAGCTAACTTTCTTGCAAATTTTATCCATCTAGATCAGATAAAATGTCGTAACATCCCATTGTTGTCAAACTTCTTCCTTTGGAGATTATATATATTGTTTGATTATTGTAAGGGCACATGCCAGTAATTTAAACTTGCCTTCTGGACGAAACCCCTTTTTTTTGTGTATGTTGGGTTACGATTAGAGCACTTGATGTTTATCTTTAAATTGATGTTATGTTACGTAACCCTGTAATTTTGTAAATGTACTCCTCCCGAGTTTTCTTCCAGGGTTGAAAGGTGAAGCTAGGCCTCTTTGAGCAGTTAATTCCAAAAGGCAAGTAACTAGAAGCTATTCTCGTGAATCCTACGCCATCATCACCTCGTGAACCATCGCATCATTGCAGCAATATTCTTATAAGAATACTCTGTAACTCCGTTTGATATTTGTTTAATTTTTATCAAGTAATGTAAATTTTTGTTCATTTGTGGTAATGTTAATGTTCGCTCTTTAACGTAACTCTGATGATTTCTGTTTGTGTACTATAAATATTAAATATATGTCAAACTTTTTAATTGAGTCTTTGTGAACCCGTGTGGCATCACCCCAAAAGAATTAGTGCAAGAAATATGGTTTTGAATCAAAGGTAAGGTAAACGGCAAATGTCTTTTACGTAAGTGTGTTTCTCAGTTATGTAACTTGGCCTCGTGCGAAGTTGGTGCACGAGGGTTTACAGTTTAAAGAAAGTTAATATTTGTGGATGTAAATAACCCAGTATTTCACCACATTTTCTGGTCCTTCGAACGAACCGGATGCCATAACGATTCACAAAGAATTTTTTTGGATGTTAAAGATAAATTGCGATAAAGTTCACGTGGTTGATGGTCGGCGTCAAAGTCATTCTAGTATAGCTGGCACATGTCCAAAGTTATTTGTTGAGCAGGGTAAGGTATTGAATTACTTGGAGTGTTTTACCAAGTAATCTGTTTTATGGAACATTATTTGTTCGTTAATTACTCTGAAGAAATTTTGTTGAATTTCGTTGCCATTTTTTGAACTTAGGTTTCGTGACCAGATGTATTTAAGAGCACGTGGTCAAATTGTCTAGCATTTAGTGCATGTTATATTTGAATCAGGGTTAGATAATTTGCCATATATTTTCTGATATTGTTCAAGTTTGTTATTGATTCATTAACGAGATAATGGAGTCCAAGATTAAGGTAGTTATTGAAGGGGAAATTATTTCCTTACAAGATTTGCTCGACGAGTCAGGTAGCTGCATTGGTGATACCGATACACCAAAATCGACTCTTGTAATGTATGAACGTTGTCTTACTGAGGGACTACGACGTTTTGAAGATTGTTGGTCACAGAATGTGACGATTATTTCACAGGATAGGGAATATGACAAGTTATGTAGAAGTTATAGAGCAATAACCAGATGTGTAAGGAAAGCTATTGCTGCTACTCAGCAAACTATGAGCGAGATTGACGCTAGAGATAGAAATCAACGGCCCGTTATGCTTCCTCCTTCGGCTCCTGTTAATCCTCTCCCTCCCCCTAAACTCCCAGAAATTAAGATACCTGAATTTAGCGGTGGGGAAGAACAATGGCTTGCATTTTGGGATATATTCAACAGTTTGGTTCACGATCGTAGGGATATTTCCGATGTAATTAAGTTTTCTATACTCAGAGCTAGTTTAAGGGATAGCGCCCTCAAAGCCATAGAAGGTTTGCCTGTCACTAATGCCAATTATTCAGTAGCTATTCAGACCCTTGAGGAGAAGTATGATAATAAGGAAAACTTGAAACGTAGACTCATGTCCAAATTAACACATTTAGTCTCTCCCAGTCATTCAATAGAGGATTTGAACACTTTTAAATTGGATTATGAAAAAATTATTTTACAGATGAAAACATTGAATTTAGATGTAGAAGCCATGAACCCCATTTTCTCTAGTATAATATGCGAGAAATTATTACCTGAAACGTGTAAGGCTATAGCTGATAAACATAATAGTGTGTCTCTTGATTTAAAGCAAATATCCTCAGGTTTGAAATATGTTTGTGAATTGATGGAATTTTGTCACGAAGGGGAGAATTCTAATAAAAGAAAACGGGATCAGGGCAACTATTCTAAAGTAATTCCCTCAAATGTGCCTAACGTGCAGAGAGCACAACCAAGTAACAGTAAACCTAGTAATAGTAGTCCTTACAATAATTGTGTGTTTTGCTCATTGAACCATGCTTTTCGCGATTGTAAGACTTTCAAAACAGTTGATAGTAGAAGGGACAGAGTTAAATGTTTAAGATTGTGTTTTGCTTGCCTCAAAGGAGGTCATTTATTCTCTGAATGTAGGAATAAGCCTAAATGTAATATATGTGATGGTCCTCATTACCCGATGATTTGTAAGAAAACAGAAAACCCTGTAAATCCTGCTTCACCAAAGTTGAGTGTAAATAGTACTAATGTTAGTAAATCAAATGTTAATGGGTGTCCTAATAAGGATCCCAAAGGTGTTGTTAGTCAATCAAATGTTAATGGGAATTCTCATAAGGATCCCAAAGGTGCTGTTAGTAAAGGTGATTCCCCCGTAGTTATGACTGCTTCTTTGGGAATTGATCATTCTCAGGATAATAAGATTTCTGTTTCGACTGCTCTTCCTACTGCCAGCGTAATTGTGTCAGGAAATGGACATCGTTCCTTTGAGAGAGCACTCTTTGATTCTGGTGCGCAAAGAACGTTTATTGCAACGGAATTAGCCCATAAGCTTAATCTATCGTCTATAGCAACGGTAGCCTTAAAGGTAAAACCATTTGGCAGTGATGCCATGGAAGTTGATTGTGATATAGTAAGAGTTGTGGTGAGACTAGGTAAAATTCGTACTGTCATTAATGCCATTGCATTCGATAGAGTTAATTCCAGAATTTATTCTCCAGGATTATGTAAGTCAGCTGCGTTCTTGACGAGTAAAGGCATAAAATTAGCAGATAATGATTTAAATTCAGATGAAGTAAATGGTATAGAATTAGTCATTGGGGCTGATTATTATGGAAAATTCATTCAGAACAGTCAAATTTGCTCTGGAATACAGATATTGAATAGTTCTGGTGGTGCACTAATTTTTGGACCCCTTCCTAGTTGGTCTTATGACGACGTAGAATCTAATGAGATTACTACATCAAATGTATGTTGTTCCAGAATAGAAGTAGAGGAAATTCCTATTAATTCTTGTTGTGAAGTTAGAAGATTATGGGATTTAAAAGGTGTTGGCATTCGTTAATCTGAAATTAGTCCTGAAGAAAGAGAATCAGTTAAGTGTTTTAAGGATAAAGTTAAAAGGTTGACAATAAATATGAAGTGTCCTTACCATTTAAAGACGAAAGTAGACCGCCTGTTAACTATAGGATAACCATTGGTCAATTAAATTCCTTGTTACATAGATTTGAATCTGACCCCTCCTTGTATGCTAAATATGATAAGATTATCAAAGATTACGTTCAGTCTGAGTTTATAGAATTAATTCCTGCAGGTTCCCCTATTATCGGGCATTATTTACCCCTTCATGCTGTATTGAAGGATTCCGAAACTACTCCCATTCGAATAGTTTTTAATGCTTCTTCAAAGACTAAAGGAGAACTTTCCTTAAATTATTGTTTATTAACTGGTCCCTCATTAACTACTAAACTTTTCGATGCCCTGTTGAGTTTCCGTACAAACCCAGTAGCTGTGATTTCAGATATCAGTAAAGCCTTTTTAAGGATAGGCATTTCACCTGATTGTCGTGATTATTGCAGATTTCTATGGATAACTGATCCCTCAGATTTGAAGTCAACTGTAACTTACAGGTTTTGTGTAGTTTGTTTTGGAGCTACGTGCTCACCCTTTCTCTTGCAGCAAACCCTCTTGCATCATTTATCTTTACATGATAATCCTCTTGCATCATCTCTGATGAAGAATTTCTATGTAGATAATTTTAGTAAAACTTACAAGGATGTGTCAGTCTTGATGGATGAGTATCCAGTAATAAGTGAGATTCTTGAAGACGCTAATATGCCTCTACAAGAATGGGTCTGTAATGATTCAGAGTTCAACAGAACCATAGACGTTAGCAAAGAAAGAGTAAACGTTTTGGGTTTAGAGTGGTATCTAGCACAAGATGAGATGTCACTAAAGGAAGTAAATTGTGAGCATAAAGGACCTTTAACTAAACGAAAGGTTTTATCAGTAGTAGCTCGGATGTTTGATCCTCTAGGATTATTGTCACCAATACAGGTGAGAGGTAAATATTTTCTGAAATGTTTGTGGAGTAACTACGGGTGGGATGACCCTTTACCAGAATCATTATGTTCAAGGTTTGAAGAAATTTGTAAGTGTTTTAGAAATGTAGAAAGTTTAAGGTTTCCTAGGTTTGTTGTACATCCTGAATGTTCCCACTTACATGTATTTTGTGATGCCTCTAACAAGGCATATGGAGCTGCTGCCTATGTGACTGATTCCAAGAGAAGTGTAAGCAATTTACTGGTCAGTAAGTGTAAGTTGGCACCAAACCCTAAACAGACTATTCCGCGTTTGGAATTGACAGCCTTGTCCTTGGGTGCGAAACTTGCTGGAAGATTAATGCAGAATGAGGATTTAAGATTGAGTTCTTGCACTCTCTCTGGAGTGACTCCATGGTTTCTATTTGTTGGGTCAAGAACAATAATAGTAAAATTCCCTTTGTACGAAACAGAGTCACTGAAATTAATGAGTTCAAGTTTCCCTTACGGTATACCCCTTATAAGGATAATCCAGCTGATATTCTATCCAGAGGTAGTAATAGTAAAGATTTATCGCAAAATTCCTTGTGGTGGAATGGTCCAAAATGGCTTTTAACTGGTGATTACCCCTAATCTTTAGCTACAGAAACTGTGCATGTTAACGAAATTCTTTCAGAACCTAAGTTTGTACAACCTCCACCCCCATTAATTGACATCTCACGTTACAGTAATTTGAGTAAGCTTAAACGTATCATGAGGTCAATTTTGCTCTTTCTTAGTAAGTGCAGTAAAGGTTCTAAGTTGTTTGTTAACGAAATGAAGGCACTTGTCCTCCTTGAACAGAAGCAAAATATTTCTACTACCAGAATGTATTGGTGTGCTACTGTCTTAAGCACACATTTGAGTATGAGTTGTTTTCAAATGTATTTGAATGGTTTACTGAACACATTTTAGTAGTTTTTAAGTTTTATTGTGAATAACAACTGAGTTAAACATCTCCATCACTGGAGGAAGCTGTGTTGGTCCACATGACCAATTCTGGTGAAGTTTTGATATGAACTGAACAAATTACTGATATCCCAAAAATCGTACACTTGCTTTAATTTGGATAAGTGACGGAATCGGAAGACACCTGCATCCGGTGACGTCACAAACTTTCACACGAAGAGACAATGTGTTGACACTAAGAAAGAATGACAACTTAGCATCTTACATCCTGTACACAATTTGAGTTGACCATAGCAAATCTCACGGCCAGCTCTTCCAACCAACATGACATATTACGTCATTTGTTTTAAACATGTAATATTACTATTCTAAATATTACATAAGCTCGGCCAGCTATCTCAATTTTTTTTTTTTACAAAAATTTAACAACAAGCCGAAACATGGTTATTAGGTGTGACTGGACATACGTATCATTCATTGTCCAAAACTAGCTATATCCAACTGAGGACGAATGTCCAAATAGGCACATCAAAACTAATAACAATAATGCATACAAAAAAGATATTACCAAAGCAAAAAGAAAAATGCATGATAAAACCAAGATCATATATATGGTACATTGCTAGCAAATGATTACATGGTACCAAAAAACAAAACAAATTCTGACTTACAAATGATTCGGTAACTTGATAAAGAATAATTGTTACCTTTGTCAGAAACAAGATACTCAATTTTTAGTGCACAAATACGAATTCCTGGTACGTACACGTACCACGGTTTCGTACATATATATATATATATATATTTATATATAGGGCTGATACATTTTATTAGATGCCCATAGATTCTGTTATATATCTTATATATTTTTTTTTTTTTTTTTTTTTTTTTCTCTTTTCTTTTTTAACATTCCGGCTTATATATTTTTATTAGATGCCGAGAGAAAAAAATGATTTATATCCTTTTTTATTTTATTTATTTATTTTTTTTAAATGTTATTTTAAATGTATTTTTAACAATGCAAATGTAGAGAATTTCTTTAATTACATATTACTAGCGTACTAATCAGCTTTTCATACAAACATCATCCTGACAAATTACTCCCTTAGCGAATGAGGTGGCCACTCATACAGCTTTGAACTGGATCAAGTAAGGGGTATTGTCAGGGCTATTCAACTCGTTCCTTTGTAGCTGCTTGCTGTGCCGTAACCTACGCCAAACAAGGATGTTCACGGCGATAAAAATTAACGCCGTTCCAAATAAACCTGCTAGTAATATAGGGTGAAGAATCTCTTTGTAAGTCGGCGACAGGTGGTCCTTTTCGGTAAGTTTCATTAAGCGTTTCGCCACACTTCCTTTATAGGGGAGAGGAAGTGCGGGCGTTGTAGAGGTCCACGTGAAGTTCGCGAAGTAAGCACGTTCTCTGATGATTGTCCGTAGGCCAGTCACCATGGAATTCGGAGAAGTCCCGATACAGCCATCTGCTGCGACGAAGATGTGGTTGTAGGATGTGGATCCGTCAGGGCATGATACATTGAAGCCGTCCTTGTCGTATCGTATCCACGAGCCATTATTTAGTCTGCAATTGAATTCTTTATTGTCAAAGGGATAAAGCTTATCCAGACAATTTTCACTTGTATGGGAGAGAGCACCGTCTAGCACTATACCTAACTCGCATGAATCCATCAAGTTTTTACGGAATTCAAATGAGTCAGCTGTACATATTTTTCTATCCATTGCGTCTGAACAGTGAGTTAATTGATTTAAGTCTTTAATGACCGTATATGTTTCCTTGTCTGGGGAAATCAATACGTGTCCTGTCAAACTGGATATTACTGGATTTGAGTGATTCGTCATGAAAGTCGGAAATGGTGATATCCTGTAAGATTGCCAGGCATCAGAAGAATCAAAGGGAATTGTAATCCTAATCTTGTTATTATCTACGTTTACTGTAATTAGGCTGTAATAAAATTCTAACCTATGTTCGTCTAACAAAGGAACATAGCCTAGTTTATCCCTAGTGTTCTCCAGAACTAATTTTAAGTAACGTATAGGCAACAAATGGGGCGACAATACACCTTTAGTTGCTAACGTGATAGCTTCTACATAATCCTTGGATTTCTCAATGAAATGTGCAATTCTGTTATGTATGTGATCTATCTTTGAATCATAATACGTTAATGTTGCTAACAAATCCTGTACTTCCATAATTTGAACGATATTATCTGAATGTTCATTTAACAAATCCATAATTTTATTGATTGAAGCTAACTGATCCCTTAGTTCTGACATAATCAATTCATCTTTATGAGTCAAGAACTCAATTTTCTTATTTTGATTACTAATTTTAAGACGATTGGAAAGTCCTAAACCTAAACTTGCAACAGACCCAAAGATGCTTAATGCAGCATAAATGAACGGATTCCGTCTTTCTTTTTGTTCGTGTCCTACAGTCCACATCAAAAGGTCATAAGCCAAAGATCCTGTCTCTCCAGTCTTATTTTTTAAGTCATCAGATAGCATCTCTGCAACTTTTAATGTTGATCCAAGCAAACTCTTAGTAGTCAAATGAAAATGTCTCCTATGCAACTCATCCAATGATGCAGAAAACCTTGAAATGGCGGTTCTTAAGCTAGTTACATCATTCTCTTGAAGAAAAATTGCTTGCATATGCACTTCGACAATTACGTTGGTTGATGTAATAAAAATGTCTTCTTGTCTTTCAACTATATTGCCATATTTAAAATATATATTCTTAGTCTTAGAACTCATCCCATACGAAAAAAATGTCTGAGCGAACAATATCACTCCCAACAACAAAAAATTCATCTTGGAAACCTGTAACGAGAAAAAATATATGTAATTACTCCTGTATTAAAAAGAAAACTTTTAAATTAAAATTAAAATTTTTCCTCACTTCTTTTTAATTTCTTATGTGAGACAATGGTACTATTCTCTCATCCGTGGGTTGGGCTACGTTTTGAATTCTAAACCTATTGGCCGTTAATATTTCCAAAATGTTAAATGGGCCTTCAAACTTAGGTGTTAGTTTATAGTTGAGCCCTTTTCTGACATTGATTTGAATATAGATGTTATCACCCACGGTATATGTTTTAGTTGGTTTCGCTATTTTATCATGATTCCTTTTCATTATGATTTGTGATTCTTCTAAATTCTTTCGAAGGATATCATATCGACTTATACTTGCATTTATACATTCTTTTAAAGGATTTGATAGATTAGTTGTAGGCGTTAATACATGGAAAGGTGTTCTAACTGGGGTACCATACAATGCTTCATGCGGTGACATTTTAATTGATATATGATATGAATGATTCAGAGTACTCAGTGCCGCCGGTATTGCAATATCCCAGTTGGGGTCTGATCCCCCTAGTGTTACCCTTAATATATTTAATATCTTCCTATTTGCTCTTTCCACTAGCCCATTCGACTCTGGGTGATATATCATGGTATTAACCTTCTTTATGTTGAGGAATTCACACAATGAGATAAGAAAGTGATTATTAAATTCACCACCCGAGTCTGAGATTATCATGTGTGGAATTCCATGTTTACAAATGTAACACTCGTAAAACTTCCTAGCGCATTCAATCGCAGTTTTAGTTTTAAGCGCTATTAGTTCTGTATATCGAGTTAAAGCATCTATAATCACTAAGAGGTGCTTATTCCCTCTGTCTGACTCGTAAAATCCTGTTAACAAATCTAAATGTATTCTTTCAAAGGGTTGATTGGGAACAGGATAAGCTCCTAAGCTAACAGGTGTTTTCGTATGCCCTTTGTTTTCCTGACATGTGCGACAATTAGCTATGTGTCTTTTTATATCTGTAAGCATTGTATGCCAATAAAACAATGATTTGGCTTTCTGTGACATTAATGAGAACCCAGGGTGTCCATGTAATGGATTTGAATGCAACCAATTCAGGACAGTGGAAACAAGTGAGTTTGGTACTACTACCTGGTCGTTAGTTACATGTGGTGTATTGCGGGTTTTCCTTGTCACAGTCCTACACAGAATATTATCTTTGATTACATAATTCTGCTGCTTATACTTTATATATTCTTTTTCTTTATGATTGCCTTTCAAAGCATTTATAATTGTTTCTATTTTCTGATCTTTTCTTTGCTCAGTCTGTAACAATTCAGCACTCCAGCCTAAATCTTCTTGTTCAGATATTGTTTTTACAATAGGCATGGATGTTGATATATCTATTAATTCAGCTAAAGACTCCGTACAAGATGACACGGGGTTGCGTGATAATGCATCCGCAATGATATTTGCTTTCCCAGGTAAATACCCGATTCTTGCGCCAAAATCTTGAATGATTAAATGCCACCGAGTTCGTTTAGGGCTGTGATTGAAGCCTTTAAAGAACTCTGTTAGTGGTTTATGGTCAGTAAGAACCTTAACGGGATAACCGTAAATTATGAACTTAAAATGCACTAGCGAATTAACAATAGCTAGTCCTTCCTTGTCTATTACTGCATACTTACTTTCGGAAGTTCTCAATTTTCGAGAATAGAAAGCTATCGGGAAAAACTGTTTATCATATTGCTGAAGCAATACCCCTCCTACTCCTAAGTCTGAGGCGTCTGTTGCAATGAAGAATTCCTTACCGAAGTCAGGAAATTTTAAGATAGGAGAACTACACAGTTCATCTTTCAAAGTATTAAACGCCTGTTGATGTTGCTCAGACCATATGAAATCTACGCCCTTCTTCGTAAGATCAGTTAAAGGAGCGGCTATTATTGAATAGTTGCGTATAAAACGCCTGTAATATCCACTACAACCCAGAAATTGCTGTATTCCCTTGACATTAGTAGGTATGGGAAAATTACGTATAGCCGACACCTTATCATGGACTACTTTAAGACCTTGGCTTGACACCATGAAACCCAAATATATCAATTCTGTTTTGAAAAATTCACACTTACTAATCTTTACCCTTAAGTTATGTTGTCTTAATCTCTGTAGTACTAGTTCTAACTTACGTAGATGTTCCTCTAAGGTGTTGGAAAAGATTACAAGATCATCCATATAGGCATGCAATATATCCCCTAACAAGTCTCCAAACACTATGTTAATCATTCTTGTAAATGTTATAGGAGCACAACGTAAACCAAAAGGCATCCGTAAAAATTCATAATGTCCCCTGGCTGTGCTGAAGGCTGTGTATGGGATACTATCTTCTTCTAATGATATCTGGTGAAAGCCTTTAAGTAAGTCCAAACTGGTAAAATATTTATTCTGACCTAACAAAGACAAAATATCGTCAGTACATGGCACTGGGAATCGATCAGGGATCGTTTCCTCGTTTAGACGACGAAAGTCGACGCAGATACGCCATGTTCGATCTTTTTTCGGTACAACTATTAAAGGAAAATTATAAGGGCTATTTGATTTTCTAATGACTCCTTCCTCTAACATTTTACCTACTTCATCATTTATTTCATTCTGGAATTTCATAGGGAGTCTGTACGAGGGTACATATATAATTTTCTGTTTGTCTTTTAACCTTATTTGATGCTCGATCACATCTGTTTTTCCTAAGGATCCATCCGTAGTGGAAAAGACATCTGTATATTTATTTAAAAGTTCAAAAATTTTCTGCTGAATTTCTTCGTCTTGAATGTCCTTACTGATTTTATTTTTAATAGATCGTAAAAGGGATTCATCCGCAACTGATTGAGAGTGATTGATTTCAGCAACGGTAAGAATACGATGTTTATAAACTTCTACATCCAAGATATGTTGATTTTTGTGAATTACTAAAGTGTTATTTAAATGATTACAGACTTCGATATTACATTGCTGATGTGAGCCTACTGTATAAATAGCTTGTGTGACAGACAATCCGTTGGTTTTCAAAGTATCGGAAAGGATTAATATTTCAGATCCCGGTAGTGTTTTCTTTATTTGCACTATTAAATTCGAAGGTATGTTTGGTTCGATATATTGCGTGCAAGATGATATTACGGGTGAACGAGAATTCTGCTGGGTCGCGTATATTATTTCTTTATTAGTGAGACAAGTTATTGGTTCTTCAACGTACGTTACGGTTACATTTGTCGTCTCCTTTTGATCCAAAACTGACTTTAAAGTATTAGAAGACTTATAGAATTTCCCTTTGATATACACGCCGTGCTTTGCAGGAGCTAAGATAATGTTTTGATTTCCCATAGATGGGTATCCTATAATTACAGCTGGATACATATTAATGTTTTTCACAACAACAAATGTATCGGCAAACGTGCGATTACCGACTCTGAACTGAATATGAGTTATGCCTATGACGTTTAATTCATTATTTCCTATACCTGAAAGTCTAATTCCTGATTTTTCAATCGGAAAGTTCGAAAACAACAAATGATGCGTCTTCAAATCCATAATATTACGTGGACTACCAGAGTCAAAAAATAACGTAAAGGATTTGTGTTCTAAATTTACAGCATATAAGGTTGGCCGTAACTCATTTTGGCTTATTATTGTATGAATACGTTGCAAATCTACGGGAGCATGCACTGTTTTACTTAATTCGGCCGTGTGTTTCATAGGAAAATCTATTGTCTCACAATTATCTGATAAAACATTAAATTGATTATTCAATACTATTGATGTTGACATAAATGACCTTGACCCAACATCACTCTCTTCCCCTCTAGAGTTAACTATGTGGTATTTGCTTTGCTCTGCACATTCTGAAAATTAGGCTGACTTTGCGAGGTCTGGTTTGACGGCCCAGGCTCAGCGATATTTGAAGAAGTGTTTGTTTGTTTCGGACTCTGAACTGCATTGACATTTTGTTGTTTCTTCTTATTGTTAAAATGAGGATTTTTCTTTTTATTTCCATATGGAACTGACTGTGGAATTGACTGTGTATTTCTAGGATATTGTTGTGTCTTACGCGCGTAACATTGACTATAAGAATGTGATCCTGTGTTGTGAACTGAACAAAATTTCGTTCTACAGTCTGCGCTTATGTGACCTTGACGTTTGCAGTTGTAACACGTCACTCCCGCTACTGGATTATTAATTACGTTCACTGTTTGTGGTTTTGTTTCATTCTTAGCAAAAACTTGAGTTAACACGGGATCGAGATCTGGACACTTGGACATGTGCTTCTTTATCTGTTTATAGACATCCAATTCCGTACTTGCAGGCATTAACTTCTTATCAAAGCACCGCACTAAAGCTTCAGGCAACATAAGTGTCATGCAAGTTAAATACATTAATCGTAAAAAATCTTTCACGGAGATATTATCGTTAGTAACCCAAGTGGAATTACCTAAAATGTCCTGATATTCGTTAAGCCTATCAGCTATGAGAGCTGCTCTCTCAACAACATTAAGCCGATTCATAGTGGCTTGATTAAGTGTATTTCGTAACGTTAACACTACATCCAAAGCTTCCTCACCCCCATAGATCGCGCGTAACCTAACTTTGAAATCATCCCAAGTAACTGCTTCCTGAAATGAAACACCTCTTAAATACGCACTCGCATCCCCCTTAGAAAAATCTATAAAACTTTTAGCTTCTTGTAATTGTACAAAAGGATCTACGATTTGTTTGGCATTTAAATGGGCATCAACGGATGAAATCCATGACTCCACATTTTGTGGCAAGAACCCGTTGACACGGCCTTGAAAAGGAAGGATTGCTGACCTGGCATTTACAAGCGTCACAATTGGAGGAGGATTAGCCTGGCCTACACCACTAGGTCCAGGGGTAGGGCTGACAGGAGGAGCCATGACTGCTGTATTCTTTTTTTTTCTATCTCTTTGACCCCTTTCAATCCTATCAAAATATCTATATGAGTACAGACGCCCACTGCGTAAACGCATATGTATAATAAAATTCCCCCAACAATGTTACTAATCCCAATACATTTCCCCCCAAGAGTTTATGAAAGAAAAAGGAATTAGCACAAAGAAAGAAAAATTCTAAATGAGAATTCGGAGTTTCTTATAACAAAGTTTAGGAATTCACTCACCCCAGTAATAATTGACTAACGACTTGTGATAACTACACTTCACTGCACAAACTGAAATGAATACAAAATCTCTGTACTTAGCTTATATATGAAGTCGAGTCGTCTCTCTCTCTCTCTCTCTTGATGTTTTGTTAGCGATGTCTCGTTCTAGTTTCTTGTAGAATGTAGGTCTTCCTGGATATGTTTTTCAATTTTTGAATGCCAGTCCTTGGGTTTCCTAGGATGTTGATTGAAGATTCTATTTGTATACTAACATATGTTGGTGTTAGCATTTTCGTTGGACTTAGTCAAAATTGTAGATTCTTGTAGATAGTTTTATTTTGAAGTCTTGAAGATCATTCTCTGGTTTCACAGCTTTTATGTTGAAGTCTTGAAGATATATCTCTGGTTTTACAGCTATTTATTTTGAAGTCTTGAAGATATTTCTCTAATTCTTAGAGTTTAACCGCTGTCTTTGAGTTTAATCGCTGCCACCATTTATTGGTGTGCTACTGTCTTAAGCACACATTTGAGTATGAGTTGTTTTCAAATGTATTTGAATGGTTTACTGAACACATTTTAGTAGTTTTTAAGTTTTATTGTGAATAACAACTGAGTTAAACATCTCCATCACTGGAGGATGCTGTGTTGGTCCACATGACCAATTCTGGTGAAGTTTTGATATGAACTGAACAAATTACTGATATCCCAAAAATCGTACACTTGCTTTAATTTGGATAAGTGACGGAATCGGAAGACACCTGCATCCGGTGACGTCACAAACTTTCACACGAAGAGACAATGTGTTGACACTAAGAAAGAATGACAACTTAGCATCTTACATCCTGTACACAATTTGAGTTGACCATAGCAAATCTCACGGCCAGCTCTTCCAACCAACATGACATATTACGTCATTTGTTTTAAACATGTAATATTACTATTCTAAATATTACATAAGTACCTCTGTGATAAGAATTCACATGGAGTGTCCATGGATATTAAGAATTTGTGTAATCAGTTAAACTTATTTGTTGATGAGGAAGACCTAATAAGGTCTCAGGGTCGCATGAAAAACGCTTCCATGTCTTATGATACTCAGTGCCCAATGTTATTGCCTTCCAGAAGTTATTTAACAGTATTGATAGTTGAACATTTGCATAGACATAATCACCATTGTGGTGTCAATTCTATACTGGTATTGTTGAGAGAAACCTTTTTGGTACCTAAAGCACGTCAAGTAATCAAATCGATTCTGTCAAAGTGTGTTTTGTGTCAGAAGTTAGCTAAGAAACAGTTGTGTTTGCCTCCTCCCCCACCATTACCCACAGAACGAGTGAGATATGATAGACCGTTCCAATCAATAGGAGTTGATTATACTGGTGCTATTAATATTTTTGATCATGAGACTGGTTTGGAGGAGAAGGTCTTTGTGTGTCTATTTACCTGTACTACGAGCACGGCAGTTCATTTTGAATTGACTCATTCCATGACTGCTTCAGATTTCCTACTGGCTTTTCGACGTTTTGTAGCATATAATTCTCTGCCGAGTCTGATTATATCTGACAATGGTCGGAATTTTGTTGGATTTAATAATTTCCTGAAAGAAATTATGGAGGAATCAGAGGTAAGGTCATACCTTGAAGGAAATGGTGTTATTTGGAAGTTCATTACACCGCAAACCCCCTGGTCTGGAGGCTTTTATGAACGTCTTGTTGGTGTTCTAAAAGGATGTTTGTTCAAGGCTTTGTATCACAAACGTGTATCCTTTGAAGAGCTGAAAACTCTACTTGTTGAGTTTCAAGCTGTGATAAATTCTCGACCACTGACTTATCTCTCCTCTGATAGAGATTGTGAGGCTTTGACTCCCTCCATGTTACTTTATGGGAGAGATGTTTGTATTTCACCTCTTAACAATTTAGCAAATGATGACCCAGATTTCACGAGTTCAAGTGATCTTAGAGCACAATATTTGAGACTATCATCAGTGCTAAGGAAATTTGAGAACTCTTGGAAAAGAGACTATTTAGTGTCCTTGAGAGAGAGAGACATAATAACTCTCGTAATAATCTCTCTGCAAATGTGTAAGTTGGGGACATAGTGATGGTAGACTTAGCAGATCATCTGGATAAAGGCTATAGATCCCTCCTCTCCTTGGGACCTTACCCAGTTGTTTCCGTCGTCTGATGGTGTGATTAGGTCTGTAGAAGTGAAAGTGAATAATAAACTATACATGAGATCAATCACGAAGATCGTACTTCTGGAGGTACCTGAGAGGGAATTTGATAGTGTTGAAACTCAGGAGCCAGATAGTGTGCCTCTGAATGATGCGAGACCTCCGCTGTGATCAAGAGAGAAAGGATTTAATTTTTATGGATGTACTCTAAGTGTATGTTTTGATTTAGAATTTTGGGTACAGTTGCATTATTTCCAATTATGATTCTTCTTGGGGGAGAATGTCAAAAATTGACATTTATTCCCCTTGAATAAAAGTATTCTTAGTTTTAAGAGTGTTCGTTTTCTAATGTATTTCCCATTTTCTATGAATATATGTTTAAATGTGATTATTTTCCTCCACAGAAGTAGTTTTATCATATTAACTATATCAATAAGTTTGTATGAATTAGTATAATAATATTTAAAGTAATAAGCTAACTTTCTTGCAAATTTTATCCATCTAGATCAGATAAAATGACGTAACATCCCATTGTTGTCAAACTTCTTCCTGTGGAGATTATATATATTGTTTGATTACTGTAAGGGCACATCCCAGTAATTTAAACTTGCCTTCTGGACGAAACCTCTTTTTTTTTGTGTATGTTGGGTTACGATTAGAGCACTTGATGTTTATCTTTAAATTGATGTTATGTTACGTAACTCTGTAATTTTGTAAATGTGACAACATTGTACTCCTCCCGAGTTTTCTTCCAGGGTTGAAAGGTGAAGCTAGGCCTCTTTGAGCAGTTAATTCCAAAAGGCAAGTAACTAGAAGCTATTCTCGTGAATCCTACGCCATCATCACCTCGTGAACCATCGCATCATTGCAGCAATATTCTTATAAGAATACTCTGTAACTCCGTTTGATATTTGTTTAATTTTTATCAAGTAACGTAAATTTTTGTTCATTTGTGGTAATGTTAATGTTCGCTCTTTAACGTAACTCTGATGATTTCTGTTTGTGTACTATAAATATTAAATATATGTCAAACTTTTTAATTGAGTCTTTGAGAACCCGTGTGGCATCACCCCAAAAGAATTAGTGCAAGAAATATGTTTTTGAATCAAAGGTAAGGTAAACGACAAATGTCTTTTACGTAAGTGTGTTTCTCAGTTATGTAACTTGGCCTCGTGCGAGGTTGGTGCACGAGGGTTTACAGTTTAAAGAAAGTTAATATTTGTGGTTGTAAATAACCCAGTATTTCACCACAGTACCATTTGAATCCTCCGAAACACTGAATCCCGTAGGGTTTTTTTTTATAGGTATGACTTCCTGTATTTGGTCATTACTTTAAAGTATCTATCTCAAAAAGAAATTATATCATTATTTTTGCAGTCTGATATTAAAAGACCCCAATCACATATACATAAGAGCGATCAGTGTCATCACTGAGTCATATGCACTGACATTTTACCCAGTGAAAAACTTGTAAAGAACTTTGTTATTTATATCTATTTCCCTTATTTCATGTTGAGCTGACAATGGCTTTCCTTTTCATTGCAGTTATCGCTGTACTACCCGTTGAGTGGAATGAAAGTTTATGAGAACTATAACTACAGTATATCTCTAATGAATCTCCGTGGATTAGAATTTGATGCAACGCCCCTTACACAAATAGCCACTAACTTTGCTGCATCTAATACATGATCATGATCACCAGCAGAAAGGAACTCATCTTCAAAACGTCTGTCCTCCTTTCCTTGATACTTTCCAATTATAAAAAAAAAAAAAAAATTGCCTCTTTGCTACTCTTGAGCCCCTGTCTGTTATCTTTTCTTTATAATAGGCTGTGTGACATGGAATAAATTAAAATCTCCATTTTCCTTTCAGGTATACTTTAAAATTTTCCTACAGGATGACTTTAATAATAATATTGAGATCATTGTAATACACAAACAATAAAGAAATAGGCACACGCATACACTGATTTTTTTTAGCAATTGTCATTTGTCTTGCGCTCAAAAGTCGGTTAACGTTTGGAAGAGTAACCGACTCGATTTGAGTTTGGATAACTATACCCACCTAAGACATTTTACTCAAAGAGTTTATGCTTCTACTGAAGAGGAATGCAGTTTAACCATACCAGAAACAATATTTAGTAAAAGACTACGAGCTTAATTGGTGGGCCACCCTTGCGAAAGAGTTCTGGTGTAGACATCATAAGAATTAAACTGAATAAATTTAAATTGCTGAAAAG